>NC_090077.1:4745805-5045805 GCF_038355195.1 Osmerus mordax | reverse complement strand
CCCTGTTTGTCTTTGTTTCTGTCATATGTGACTGGGGTTCGTTACTGAAGGGTAACGGTTCTCAAAATAATTGATTGTTTCGGGCAGAACAGACAAACAAACTTCATCTTGACTGGTATTAAACTCAGCTTGGTCGTTTTCCCCAGACATTGACAGTAAAGGTGTTCTAGTCTTTACTTTCCGCATGCATAGTCATATTGGATCAAAATGACTGTATGTTTGATGTAGTCCGTTCTGTGAATGACATATAGTCACGTGAACGAATCCGAAATTCCGATTCGTGTCCCCGGCGCGGTGAGAAGTGAACCTCCTTTGAAGGAATCTCTCGGGGCCCTGTCTGCTTCTGATACCCGGGCAGACGACCATGTCCTCCTGCATGTGTCTGTACAGGAGCCCCACTAACCTGAAGCAGCTGTCTGGGTTTGGCCCTTCTGCCCCCCCTCCTCCTCCTCCTCCAAACCCCTTTTTCTCTCCACCTCCACCCCCCACCAGCCCCCGATGGGAACCGACCGACCCCCATCGCCGCCACTCTCTCCCTCTGTCTCAATTCATCCGAACTCCGTCTCAACACTGTGGATCTCTTCCTCTCTCCGTTGGGTTAAACCCCCGGTGTCTACCCAAGTGGAGTCACGGTCGTGGAGGATCCGGATAGGAACAGAAGGGTGTGGAGGCAAAGGACCAGGGCCAGTGTGAGTGGCCCCCCCCGTTAGGATGGTGACCTAGCCCATCCCAGGATGACCCCTTGCCATTGACTGCCCCCGTCGGCTGTCTTGACGTGATTGACAGCTCCTCGATTGACACCTGGCGCCAGGCCTGCTCTGATGATTGACATCTGTTAAGGGCACGCAAGTCGGTCACCCTAGTCTTCCCTCGTCGTCGGACGGGAGCATTTCTGTTGACGTCCTTTTTCTCCTTTTCATTATTTTCAAGGTGTTCGGAAGTGATAAAATAGGGGGCGGGGAGGGCTAAGGAGGAGAGTGGCTCTCTGTCTAGCATAGCTGTGTCTGGCCTGTTACTCTGGAGTCAGACCCACTTGTTGTCTAAGTGCTGGCCTCTTGACTAGGGTCCGGGGCACAACAGCTAAGACACAGAAGTTGGTATAACATACTGTTCAACTATACAAGCCTGGTTGAAACTCCACTCCTCAGTTTTCAACCTCTTAATCAGATATGGCGAAAATGTTCAGGAGATGCAATATTTAAATTTAGTCATTTAGCAGACGCTCTTATCCAGAGCGATAAGATATGAAGATCTTTCATGTAGATTGTGTTTCGGGATTCAGTTACAGAAACATTCTTCCGTTGGTCATATTTGGTCAAGTCGTATTTACAGCACTGGAGCAAAACTGGGAAACATTCTCAACTCCAACAGTCCTGCTTTGACCTTGTTATGCTTGAGCCTCATGGAATATGATTAATATCAGCTCCTGAGCTGCCTGCTTAGCCTACCTAGCCCAGAGCTAAGTCTGGGGGGTTCAGCCGTGGTGGTCTTCCCCTGCATCACAGGCTTCTGGGGATCAGGGTCCAGCCCTGTCTGGGGGCAATGCTGCTTTCCCACATTTGGGCTCCGACCGGGGGGTTCACATCCCCCCCTGAGCCAGCTCCCCAGCATCTTGGGAGACCGCCTCCTCTCCGTCGGCCAGCATCAGCCATCTCGCCATGTTCGACACTTGAGTTGTGCACGTTAATGTGCTTTTTTACCCCCAAAGCCAGGGGTGCAATGTGTGCTGAGTCGTGCGAGTTGTTTTGAGGCGGTTAGTCGTTTTTGTTTTGGTCCCAGTTGTTTTTAGCTCGATACACTGATTACATTTACATTTAGTCATTTAGCAGACGCTTTTATCCAGAGCAACTTACAATAAGTACAGGGACATTCTCCCGAGGCAAGTAGGGTGAAGTGCCTTGCCCAAGGACACAACGTCATTTTGCACGCCGGGAATCAAACTGGCAACCTTCAGATTACTAGGCCGATTCCCTAACCGTTCAGCCACCTGACTCCCTGTTAGATGTGTGACTAAATGTTTCGGGTCGCTGAATGAATGAGATATACCCTCATGGTTGCATGGGGATTGCTTCAATGTACAGTACTGCATGTATAGGATATGAAGTGCAAACTAGCGGGATTTAAAATTCACCTACAACCTCAGGCTTAAATCTCCGAACATCATCAGATAGGCCGTGTGTAATTAGAACAAGACCTGTTTCCCAGACTGGGTTTGGCGATGGAACGTGTCCTGTCGGGTCAGGGAAACTTAACGGCCGTTTTATTCCGTCTGAGGTGGCATGGGGCCGGAGGCGGACCCCCTTTATAGGTCATGTGATATGTGGGTCATCTCAGGGCCCCCCCCCCCCCCCGGCGCATCTCCAGGATCAAACACTCTTTGATTCGCCGTTTCTCAATGATTTACAGGCTCTGGAAAGCAACAGGACTTCCTCAATTTCAAATAGACTCCTTTTACATAGCAGTGCCTCTTCACGCTGCCTGAACTGTGAGTCAGTAAAGCAGGTAAAATGACTCGATGGTACCCATAGCACCGATGGGAAAAGTCAAATATTTCGAACATAATCGCGTGGTAAAATTCACAGGATGAATCGGGTCAGTGGTGACATTTTTGTTTACGGACCTGGGACGAGACAGGCGCCTCCCTCGATGACATCAATGCAACCTCTTTTTCAGGTTTCTCCCTTCTAGGGCTGTCCAGATCTTGGGCACGGTTGGCCAGTATTTGTGACCAGTTCCATTCCTGACAGGCATGGAAAAGACACCTAATTGTTTTACAAGGACCCTCAGGGGCAGGCCTATCTTCATTCCAGCAGACAGTTCAGTTCACCTTTGCTCTAGGTCTCATCTGGTCTGAGCCAGTTACACACAACAGTTTCACACAATTAGCATGCGCCGCTAGCGTTGCTAACTTGACCTGCTTGTCATAGTTTGGCAGTGAATCACAGAGCTCCCTGTCAATGACCGTTATTAAGAGCTGTAATTAGTGGCATTATTAGCACTTTACCGTGCTTTAAGTAAACTAACCAACTCGACTTTTGTATGTGCAGGAGGGACCTTCCAACTTGAGACTGCCTTCATGAGAATGCTGCTCTGCCCACTGCATTCACAGTTTAGGTTCTAGAAAAGTTACGTTTTATTTGTAATGCATTGATGTTAATATTGATGTTCAGATTGTAGGACATTTAAACGTACCAATGTTTACAATGTACGTTTCACAACTAAAACAAAGTTTTACACAACAATTTTCTGTTTTATTGCACTGTGATTATAGATGTAAAAAAAAAAATCCTGTTTTTTGACTAAAGCAGGGAAATCACTTTGTCAATACCAGTGACACACAGGGAATGTAATATGTATATTTGTTTTTATTTTCTCATTTACAAAAATGCATGCAGAAATGAATGAATCCCAAATACATATTTTTTCCTGACCGTCACTGAATAGGTCTATGTGGTTGTTTTGAATCCCCCTCCACTGAGATAATTATAAGATACTGTATGTCAAATTGTAACCACTGAGGTCAGCTGCTCATTTGGATGTCCAGGTCTAGAGTACATGGTGACTGTGCTAAACAAAATCTCAGGGTTGGGCAGCGATGTCCAGAATATTGTGGGTTCTAATCGTAAACTGTTTTGGAAAATTGGTGTGCTGAAAGTTGACCACCAAAAGTCAATAACAATAATCCCCATTCTACAAATCTAGTATGTATGATGTTTGTAATGCATCTATGTGTCTTGTCACCGAAATCCAGTTTGAGTGCCAACAAAGCTTCTATAAATAATACATTGATTGTACTGATTAAAGAAAAATATGAATAGAATAGCAAAAGTTTAAAAATAATATTAGTAAAAGTAGCCTACTCTATACAAGCAGCATGAGAGAAAATAAAAAAATCTGTAATTTCATCCTTTATGTCAACAGGTATTTGCTGTAATCCCATAAAAATGTTCTACATTAAAATCCTACCAAAAAGTTGATGTTTCTTCAACTTGTTTTTGACAAATGCTGCTATGCAAATCCCAACAGTGTACATACACCAATAGCATTCTAATAAACTATCACACTGACGTAAAAGATCATCTTGAACAACTAGAATCGTTTCTGGCAGTAGGCTACTGCAAACATGTCTCCTAATAGCAGTAGCCAATGGCGGTGATTCTCCGACAGCAGGTAATGAACCGTACGTGGTCCGGTCTCTCCCCCGTGTGGAAAAGACATGCACAGTGGCTTCTCGCGTGTCATCCGAGGCCCGTTACTGGCTCTCCTCACTGCTGCCTTAATCGTGCTTCTGGTAAGACGCATCACAACGCATAACTGGGCTTAGCGCGTGCTCGATTCTCAAGGTGTTCTGTCCCCATGCAAGTGAACCTTTCGCGGCCACTGTGTTTGAATGTGTAACTTCTATCAAATACTTTTGATTTGTTCATTAGTTTTGATATCTTTTTTTAGTTTTTTACTCAGCACAAATCTTTACTGTAAAGAGCATGCGCAAAAACATATTTTAATGGATTGACCGTAATGGGAGGATACAAATGATGTCAGTTGTGAGTGTGATGGCTAAACTGTGCGAGTAATGTTAGGAAGTTTATCCAGAGCGGAGGTGATCTAGTTGCAGCCTCTCCAATCTTTGTTCCAGTGCGCGCTTGGGTATGCGCTCTCATAGAGCATAGGTTTGGACACCGCGCAGTTATCAAAGGTATTGGATGATTTTCTAAATGCATTGGCCTAGAGTGTAACTAGACATGGATGCCATGAGCATCACCTGTGTTTGATCTGTAACGTAATAGATGGTTGTTTGACAAAAAGACATCTGACAAGAATGAGTGGCCCCACATGAGGAAAAACTCTCACTTAGTAAAGTCTGACCAGTGCAAGTGATTTGTGTGGTGTAGCAACGACGTTATTGGATAAGGATGCTCTTGGACGTGTAATTATGCGTTTTCCCTCCCTCTTGTAGGTGTCCACTCACTTTCGGATTGGGCACGGTGCCCCTCCTCTCCAAAACCTGACGAAATAACAGTGGATGTAAGGCGAAATTTACCTTGAAGACTTCTGGCACTTGTAAGTTTGTCTTGCTTGCATCAGAACATCCAGCGCTGTGGAGTGGGTCCCTGTGCAGCAAGCGCACAGGACGACAGGCGCAACCGGGAAATAAGTGCCACTGCGCCCGATCTGAGGAGGACATAATTTGGGCACTTTTTACGCATGCCTAAAACTCACTGGGACTAACTGGAAATACGGATATTACAGTAACAGTTTTATTTTCATGGACTTACAACTTCGTTTACGGTGAGGTTTAGACCTAATTATTATCACAGAGTACAATTAATTGTATGATGTTTCGGATATTAATTTCACTATTTGAGTTGGAATTGTTCAATTTATAGTCAAACGCTTTTTCTTTGCTCTTTTTTCACTTAAATATTACACCTGGAAACACAAGTGCTTAAGGAGATTTACCTAAAAAACGCAATCCCCAGAGTCCCGATATGGTCAAATAGAAGTCCAGAACAGACATTGCTTTAGTGGTGTTTCCACTCAGTTTACTTCTATTTTCCAAGTTTTTTGTTTTGTTTTTGAGTATCACTGAGACAGAGACTGCAGGTGTTTTACAAACTAAAATAAACGGACTCTGGAATATTTTTTTATTACATATTTTATTCGCAGGGAACTTTCAAAGTGACACATTGGCAACTAGGCAGCAATCGGTAACCTCACATACTCTCCAATCTGCTACCAATTATACGGCCGTACAATGAAGCAAAAGTAGATACGATTTATCATCAGGCGTGACTGCAAAACTTTCCAAGAGCGCAAGACCACGGCAAATGAGTCTGTGCGCAATGAGGGGATTAATATTTTAACTATAAAAAGAAAAATTGCGCTCCCTCACAATAAAAGCCAAATAATATTTGTTTATTGATCATTTTTAGTGTCTGACTCATTCGCTGGTAGTCTCTGACACTTTCTTTTTATACATTTCAGAAACCCTTGCATGACCGTGAAACGTTGGGGTTCGCTTTAATAAAAGAAATCTGTGACAAGTAGCATTGTATCTAAACGACAATGTAACAGTTTTACAACCTAGGCAATCATTAAACGTCCTTTGTTGCTTTTTCATTTGGTGGGGAGACCAAAACCTGCCGTGGGGTCAAAATGCAACAGCCGCGAATGTGACCTGGAACTCGTGTTGACATAGCAGCGGAGCAAATGAGGGCACTCAGGAGGTCTGTTTAGTGTCCCCCTTTCTCCCTAAAGTCTGACTCAGCCCCCGTTGGTTATCTGTATGGGGTACTCAATCTCACCACCCACGCATTCAGAGTAAGTGACAAATTAGACCACCACACACAGATCATACCAGCCAAAAGCGCCCTGGGGATGCTCTCGAGGACAAAAGCACACCACCAACACTCGGATAGAAAAGAGCATTAGGCCTACGTTCAATTCTATCCGAAATAGATTTTCAAGGATTTTCTTCCACAGAGCTTGTCAACTAACATTTGTTTTGGAGTTTATTATGCAATGTGAGGATGTTCTGGTATCCATAACATGAATTAATTCATATTCTCCTTACATCACTCAGGCTCAAGATGATGCTGAATGTCAAACATATCCTGTGGTTATACTGTCTTTGCCAAACAGTATCTGGGCATGGTAAGTCTTCATCTTTGAATGAGCATTATGCAGAGAGATAGAGACTACGTATGTGTCAGTGAATGAGTGAGTGATTGAATCATTGCCTGTAACCCTGGATGCAGTCCGTACAATGACTCTTCAAAGCTTGTAGAGTCAAATCCTACCCGTGACATAGGGTCACCTCCCTGTTTGGCTTGCTGGCGCTGAACAGCAGGAGGTTGGGGGTGGGGGGGGGGGTTTGGGAGCCCAAGTCCCTGGCTGTCTCCATAGGTATCAGGGGGAGTTGGGGACACCTTTCAATTATGGCATGGTCCCAGTCTGGAGCTAACAGCTGGTTTTACCTCTTATCCTAATAAGGCCCTGTATTTACTGCTCTCATGCCTCTAGGGCAGTCCCACTGCTATCCGAAGCATTCCCCACATTGTTACAAAGTTGTGTTCACCAGTTTCCCATCCGATGCGATAATTCCCTGCCTGTGACGAGTGATGATTCAGCCTGTTGTCACGGAGTTGCGTCTGGCATTTTCTTTTTTTTGAATGTGTGCGGCTGTGTGCTCAAACAGACTCTGTAGCTGTTGCCCAGTAGCTTTGCACAGGGGGGGGGGGGGGGTATGACCTGAGGGGGTGGGGAGGGAGGGGGTGGGGGGTGGTCAGAGGAAGCACCGCGATTAAACGCCCACTGCTTACTCCTAAATGTAGCGCTTCAAGCAACAACAAAAAATGGCTCACCAAGGTTGCCATGTTTGACTCCCATAAAGATAACAGAGGGGAAAACTGTGAATCAGGACCTTCTGTCATGGAACTACTAGGATGAAGCCAAGCCAAACTCCTTTAGATGTCACACACGTGTTCACTGTGTGACATGGCCAGTTTCTACACCCATCATTTTCAGGGTGAGGATTGACTTTCCGAGAGCCATTTTAGGGCTATGATGCATGTTGTTTTATAGTCTGGGAGTTGCTGCTACACCCTCTGTGCTGTATTGAACATGCAGCTCACAGCAAAACAGCAATACACATGACACTGTAAGGGATGCAGTTTGAGGTGTCCACAGAAAATCATTTACAGCCGCTTTGATAAAGAACGATAAAGCCTCACTAGTTATATAAAAGACCAAGAACCCTGACTCCAACCCCAAACATGTACTTTTTGGTTTCCCAAATCGAATCCCACCTCACCCACAGTCACTGAAGTGCATCTTGCTAAATCTGTTCTTCTCTGCCTGCCAGCCTCCAACACGTTAACCATGATGAGACCAGTGAGTGGATCTCTCTCGGGGAAGGTCGTTCTGCCCTGCTACTTCTCCACCATCCCCACCTCCGTGCCCGCCATCGGCGCCACCGCCAGCACCGACCACCTGCGCATCAAATGGACCAAGATGGAAAACGAGGTGGAGTCCACAGTGCTGGTGGCCCAGAACGGCGTCATCAAGATCGGCTCCAGCTACAGGAGCCGCGTGTCGGTGCCCAGTCACCCGGACGATGTCGGCGACGCCTCCCTGACCGTGGTCAAGCTCCGGGCCAGCGACGCGGGCACGTACCGCTGCGAGGTCATGTACGGCATCGAAGACACCCAGGACACGGTCGACCTCGACGTGAACGGTGAGCAGTCGGCCCCTTCTTCCTATCTCCTCTCTGTGGCGCTCACCTCAGCCAGTCTATTGATCCGTTGCTATAAGCAGTTTCGTGTGATGGTGTCTGTATTATGTCTTACCATTACTTCTACCTTACTTTTGGGTGTTTGCCATCCTAGAGTTGTTTTATCCTCCCTAGGTAAATTTTTAAGGACTGGAGTTAGTTCCCCTGTTTCCCTCATGCTGTTGGACATATGTTAAGCACGTTGATGCCCTGGAAAGTTACTGTAGGAAAAGGTTCCTGCGTTTACGAGGATGGTGAAAGACTGTCTGAGTGCAGCAGGAGTTGCAGTAGGGTGGGGGGTAGATGAGCACTTTTTACTGATGTGTCACTGAGTGACGATGAGAGGATACCACATGTGGAGACTGGGAATGTCTGTACCTTTGCCAGATATCCTGTGAGGCTCCATAGCTCTTGATAGCTCTCTGTGAGTTTAATGAACATGGTTATTCATCATTGCTGGAGTACTTACTATACTATACTAACAATATGCATGCCAAGATACTTGCCAGGATATTAGCCATAGTATCTAGACTAACAGATGCAATTAAAACCAAATCTTCTCAGATTTGCATCTGGAGGAGGGCAGTGTATACCATTGTGATAAATATCTACTTCATCTTTCACAACTTATCAACCTTATATTCCCTTATTTAAAGAGAAAGATAGAGTATAGAGAAATCTGTAAGACATCATTCATGAACGACGAGGTTGGGGAAAAGGCGTGATCGAATTGAGATAGTTTTGGCTATCGACTGAGCCCGCCCCAATGTCTCAAACTCTCTGCAATGTTAATTGGAGCAATCAGTCATGTCTTCAGCGTCTCATTGCTGTCCACAAGTATGAGGAGTCAGGGCCGTGGCATCGTCAAACTCATCCACAGATATCTTTGTGTTCACTGCAACAGTCTGACTACTCTTCACAATCCATTGCAAGTCTCCTAACAGACAGCAAAAAAGAGGCACTGATTTATTGGTTAGCATTACATGCATTGAGATGTGCCTTGATTTACAATGCACTGGAGTCTGTTTGAGGTGGGGGGGGGGGGGGGGGTTACCAAGACATGTTTATAACAGAGCGTGTTGCTACACGGGCCCTAATTTGTGTGTTTGTTCCCAGGTGTTGTGTTTCACTACCGGGCAAGCACCAGCAGGTACACCCTGGACTACCAGAGTGCTGTCCGGACCTGCCAGAGCATTGGAGCCTCCATCGCTACCCCAGACCAGCTGAAATCGGCCTACGAAGACGGCTTTGACCACTGCGACGCGGGCTGGATCTCTGATCAATCAGTCAGGTGAGATGCCATTCGACCTACGCGGTGTTCACCATAAGCTAGGACTTACACCGCATCTACCGGATCATATCTGTGTCTCTCTTTCTAGATGTTTCCTTCTCTTCTCTAACTCTTCTGATCCTCTCATCTGTAGGTATCCAATCAAGAGGCCCAGACCTGGTTGCTTTGGTAACCTGCTTACCAAGCCTGGTGTGAGGACGTATGGAACCAGGAAGGCCACAGAGAAATATGATGTGTACTGCTATGTAGATAAGCTGGATGGTAAGAGAGATTTCATGAACGATAAGCGCTGAGCAGAGTTCTAAGATCTAAGACCATTTGGTTTGACCGTACAGCTTAGGAACCCGGCGAGAATCGGATGAGAACAGGCTGCTAGTCTCCCATCTCAAATGTCGTCCCATGAATCACCCTCGCATGAAGGCTTAAATAGACACCAGTGCTATGTGCTAATGTGAGCCTTAAACGCCTCTGGCACTGTTCATGAGGAAGTGTGACTGCAGCTAAGCCAATACACATTTTATCTTTGTGTTGATCCACTGTGATTCAACGGCTGACACCCTGAGCTCCCCTCACAGCGTGTCTGTGTCAGCACAAACCGCACCAGCTCTACTCCAGTTTGAGAGGTCGAGGATGTATTCCTAACATGCAGTCCAACCCGCATATTCCGTAGGCGGTTGTTTATCCGAATGAAAAAAAAAATGTTTAAACGTGTTCTCCCCCTCTCAGTTGTATGGGTTTAACTTGATCGGGTAGATTAAAGGTGGAGCATGATGTTCTCATTAGCTTGGGTAACATCTGTAATCGTGTTTTTGATGGCTGGCTGTGAGGTAAAGAGCGCCCCTAAGACCCTTGAGACAGACATTAATTTTTGTTTTGCTCATACTTCCCTGTGATACATATGTCAGTGTGCCAACAAGCCTTATTCAATCAAACATAATTAATACGCATGTATATTATTATTCACCCACTTGGTGAACAAACCTAATCAATAATTGAAGCAGGTTTGGTCATATGTCTGCCACACCTTTTGCTCGAAGGGACATGACACTGGACAACATATGCCAGTTCACAGACTTTCTGTTGTTTGTTGTTGTATTGGACATGTGAAATATGTCCTTTAAGAGGCGGGTAAGAAGGGAATGTTCGACTCATTCGGCAGTTGTTAATCTAGGGGTTAATATGGAAACCACTTTGGAAGACATTTTGAAAGTCCCACCCAAATGTTTATAAAAACACACAGGGTTCCTCTTGGGCTCTTGTTTTGATTAAACCTCAGTTGCTTTTCTGTGAACAGTTTGTGTTGAAACGTGAAATGATTACAAGGTTCAGTAAATTACAAAATACATTTTCCGTCGCTGTTTCCGTCACTGACGGTGGCCTGCTGGATTGAGCAACGTCCGTGGATTGACAATGCTGGCACATAGTCAGCATAGCTCACGCACATCAGGATCACCAAGAAAAAACAATATCTACTCTTAGTGAGGATTGGTTTGGGCCAGAGACAACTGTGATTCGTTTTTACACATATCAGTTAGTCTACAATCCCTAGCAGATGTTTCCCGGATGGTAAGTCAACTCTGTGTTCCAGGTGAGGTGTACTTCGCCCCTGTGACCCGTAAGATGACGTTTGAGGAGGCGAGGGAGGAGTGCGAGAGGAGGGGCTCTGTCCTGGCGTCTCCGGGGCAACTCCACTCGGCCTGGCGTCAGGGTCTGGACAAGTGTGACTACGGCTGGCTGTCCGATGGCAGCGTGCGTCACCCCGTGGCGGTTCCCAAGATGCAGTGCGGCGGAGGCCTGCTGGGAGTCAGGACCATGTATCGCTTCAGGAATCAGACCGGCTTCCCGGAACCCTCCACCAAGCTGGGAGCGTACTGCTTCAAAGGTAGGAGTTCCTTACAGATTCCTCTTGTGTTCTTCTGACAATTTTTGACAATTTCACATCCATGTTTCTGAAGAGACTTGAGGTTCATTTAGGGTTAGTAACCATGACAACCGTGAGGGCTGTGAGCAATCAGGATGTCACCCCCTTATGGTCTGGCTGTGGATGCATTCCCCTCCGTCCTCCGCACCCCTTTACAGAGCTCCCACACTAAAACCAGAAGCCAGAATATATTCATTCCATTAGTCATCTCTTTTTGAGGAAAAATATCGATGCAATCGAAGAAAACGAGAGTCCCCTTAACAAAAGAGCTTTGTGGCTTGCTAGACTGCAGCGACAGACTGCAGTCAGTGAATCACTGACCTCACTGTATTTCATGTGGAGTTCCCGCCCGTTACCATGGTAACTAAAGTGGAGTTGGCTAGGAGGAGGGTGAAATCATAGTTCTAAACGTCTGCTGTCTTTGAACTTAATTAACGCCTCAATCTGAACAGAATGGGTGATTATTGACCAATGGTTTGTTGAGAGATACTTAAATAGTTATTTTCTGAGTTGTTAGCTTGATGACTTCCAGACACTGCACAGCCTGTATTGCTAATCTGTGTCCTCATCTAACCTCTGGTTGAGAAGAAAACACTCAGTAACTACAGAAAATCCTATTAAATCCTATATTAAAACTAATTTGAATCTAAATATATCTGTGTTCTCTCTTTTAAAGCTGAGCTAGTTAGGATATAACGCAAACTGAGCATATAGGTTTATAAATGCACATTCTTTCACTAATCGCTCCCCCCCTCCCATCCCCCCCCAACTGACAGTCGGTATCAGCTTCTGGTCAATGACATGGAAGCTGCCATCACAAGACCTGTCAGCCATTTTAGTCCCCACTATCTCTCCCTTCTTTTTTTGTTGCCTTTCTCCTCTCATTTCCGCTGTCACAGTTTGTCCTTTTCCAGTCACTCTCACTTGTACTTATCACAGCAGACGTTTGGATAATGGACGGAGCTACCGGCGGACTTCTAAAACCAGTCAGCCCTGCTGACCTCTGACCTGCCCTTTCCATCTCCCTTAACCAGGGTCGCTTAGATAAGCCGCACCCTTGGCCGGCCCTTTTGCTCCGCCTGAGTCACTGCTGTCTCCGGGGTGATTACTCCCCACGGGGTTCAGAGGGCACACAAAAAGGCCGCCCCCACCTCCTGGCTTTTGTATTGTGTTTCGGGCTCTCTCGGTCATGTTGGTTTTACTCCTGGCTAAGTGCTTTTCAAGTACCTCCTTTTCCATTCAGGGGTTGGAACACCCCTCCTCACCATTTCCAGTAAAATTGTTATTATTATATATTTTTTATAAACATTTACTCCTAGATCTTACACTTAGATGAGAGCGTAATAGAGAAGGAGAAAGTGGAATATGAGGGAAATTGGAGGGAGGGGGGGGGGTGTTTATGAGGGAGGAAACAAAGGCCTCTGTAACAGTGACGCCTCACAAACACCACAGTGAGATAATGCTCTCTGCTCCAAAAAGAGCGGGGTCTATTTTTCCTCCAAGGGAAAAAAGGGTGTCACACCTTACATCAGAGATAGCCGAGGAGAGAGAGAGGTGAAACACGTCATGGACAACAGCTGGAGTCTGCTTCGACATGGCCTGTCGCAACAGAGAGAGGGAGGGAACAGAGAGAGAGAGAAGAGAGAGAGAACAAAAGAGAGATCGAGAGAAAACAAAGGGATGGAGAAAGAGATCGTGTAATATAAGCAGGCATTCTACATTACGTTTTCGCGAGAGACAGACACAGGAAGATCCTTACCCTCTGACGATTCACCAGTAAGAGTGTTTCCTCAGCCTATCTGTGCAACAGCCATAGCCAAAGCCTGTAAACAGGATTTAACAGTTTTAATTATATGACCAGGGGCCACTTGCGAAAACCACAACAATTGACATTCCTAAACTGTATGTGCTATTTAATACTGTAAAAAGCCACATGAAAACTCCAACTCTGACATTTCATCGTTGGTTTCTGTGCTCCTTGGAGAGTAGAGGAACAGGAGCGTGTCTGCTGGATTCAGAGAGAATGTTCCACTGTGTGAATCCTGGCAGACAGAGGCAGCTGTCATCGTCCCGCCAATACAGACATTGCCCTGCTGCTGCCAGCCAAGCGGCCTTAGACAGGAGGTGTCTAGTTTGAAAATAGAAGGAGTGATCCTAGATGAAACATGAACATGGTCTCCACAAAAAACAAAACAATTTATACTAAGTTGCTGTGTACTGTGACCAATATTAATATTTTTAAAGAACTATTAGATCTGATAGTAAATGTGTTGTGTTGGAGGCTTTCTTTCCACACAGCTTTGACAACCATATTCTCTCTCTTTGTCCTTGTAGGAAAGCGGGATGTCATTAACCAGACCACATGGGTTGACGTGTCAGTGATTGGTGTGACTACAGACTCCCCCGTCATGGTTACCTCTACCGTTCAGCCAACCACAACCCTCGCACCGCAAGACAGTAGCCCCACCCCTCACTCCCCTGAGGCTGTGTCTGAAACGGACGAGTCTCCTGAAGCGGTCCCCTCAGAACCACCATCTATGTTCTCCACAAGCATGGCTCCTCCTCGTTCCACACAAAGCCTGGACGACGATGCCCTCGAGGAGGACACCGCCCCACCAACCCCCTCGCAAGAACACACCGCGACCCCTACTGCTGTCCTCAACGTCGACGACTTCACCGCTAAGAGCCCGAGCTTTGTGGAGTCGCTCCCTCGGGGAGATGTGTTCCAAGCGCCGTCCACCACAACAGGAAGTCCCCCAGTTGTCAGAGCTCTGTCTCCTGCCACTGCTGCTGTCCAGGTCGGGGAGGCACCCCAGGAAACCACCCTCCCGTCCTCCAGCGCCTCCACCCAGGCTCCAGCGGGCAGCAGTGAGGGTTCCGTTTCTGGAGGTTCTACGGCCCAGCCGTCGAGCAGCAAGCCTGGGGAGAAATCGCCAGAGCCCACAGAAGAACCAGAGGATGATTCAGTGATTCTCGTTGGGACGATTCGACCGGACGTTCTTTTCGAAGTGGCCTCTCCTAGCACAGTGCCCATGTTTGCCGTTGGCAAAACCGAGGAAGCCACTCTGGACGGACTCACAACAGAGATGACCTCAGATCTGACAGAATCCACAACAAAGCCATCTGTTCTAATCACCTCAGAGGAAATAACAGTTGACCTCACTGGACACTCTTCGTCAATCGAGAGTCTCACTAGCTCAACTCTGTCCTCAAGTACAGATACTATACTGGAGGAAGACTTCCACACAACCCCCTTCCCTGAAATTGACTATGGTCCAGATATCTTCTCCCCTGAGGACGAGATACAAACCGGAGGATATGTGGAGGCTTTGCCACATACGAAGCCAACAATCACCTCCGAGGAAACGACTGATGACCTGGCCGGACAACCCACTTCCATCGAGAGTCTCACTGTTTCAACTCTGTCCCCAAGAACCGGGGCCACAGCCGAGGAAGGTCTCCACTCAACATCCCCCTTCCCCGTGGAGATCCTAACCAGCACCCCAGACTCTAGTGCGAGCCCTGCTGTTCATTCACCACAGTCCCCATCCCCTCAAACCAAAGTTGTAGGCCAGGTGATATCTTATCCTGACCCCAGCAGTGGAGAGACCATCAACAAACCAGACACTGTGGTACACTCTAGTGCGAGCCCTGCTGTTCATTCACCACAGTCCCCATCCCCTCAAAAAGAAGCTGTAGGCCAGGTGATATCTTACCCCGACCCCAGCAGTGGAGAGACCATCAAAGAACCAGACAACTCAGAGGAGACCTTGACCAGTGTGTATCCCTCAACCACATACCCTCCCATAACCACAACCACCTACATGTGTAACACAAAGCCTGGTGAGCCCTTGGAGGGGTCGGACTCTTTGTCCCCAACAACTCCATCTCCTGAATCCCCACCGGATCATTCCACCATAGACCCGAGACCAGTAACCGTGGAGACGAGCCAAACACAACAAACGGCGTCGAACGAACCCCCAGCTTCGCCCGCAGCTGCGACCTCGCGGCGCCCGTCGTCGGTGACCTCACCCTCGACGACGACAGCCGCGGCCGTCCTCATCGACGGCGACCTCTCCGCTGAGGACGTGACGTCTGGCGTTAGCGTCATCGACGAGTCCACCACTCGTATCCCAGAATCCCCCAAGGACGCCATGACGGAGGGGCAGGAGATGACACCAGACATTGACACCGAGTACTTCTCGTCCACTTCCATGACTTCCTCTGTGTACGTGCCCACGAGTGCCCCGTCTACAGTAGCCCCCGAGGGACAATCCATCCAAGTCACTATTGGCCACGATGACAAGCAGGCGAAGAATGAGTCAGGTAGGGTTCAATTCTCGTGTCTTTCGATAACTGACTATTTCCATTTCCACATTAGCCTTCTTGCATTTCTATTGCTCCACAATTTGCGTGAACTTTACATAATTCTACTGTCTCAGTATTGTACTCATTCATAGCTAATTCATAGCATGTGAGTGGATAAATATTTCAAGTGTCATCCTTTTTGTGGTACTTCTGATCTTGGTTGAAGCATGCTACTTTACATAGCTAAGACAAAGTCCATGTCTTACTCAGTTTGGATGTTGGTCATTTAGTCCAGGTTCAGTTCATGTGTGTAGCTCAAGTTTCAATCCCATCGCATGGAAAGATCAAAACGTTGTCTAATTGGACTTAGCAGTCGTGCGGTGGACATGGGTTTGTTCCAGAAACCCGTCCCATGAAGCAGTTCAGTCTTCTCCAGTTTCAGGTCAAATGTGTTTGGCTCCTTTAATGAAGTGCGCCTTAACCTCCTACAGAGAAGCTTTAAGCCGTCTGTACGGCCGTGCACCGCTCTGCACGCGTGTACAGTAAAGGGGCTTTATGCAAACGGTGGAGCCTGTGCTGTCCAGGGTCCTGAAGTGGAGGAACTGACTCTCTGCCAGTGAGAATGTATAGAGGGAAGGAGTTTGGTGCTGCATTCACACAGACACAGCAGATGTAGCCGTGGGCTGTCTACAGTCGGCTTAGCACGTGCTGTTCATGGTGACACCATGTCATGGGACACCACGAACCAAACAGGTTTTTGTTTTTGCATTCTTCTGAGGTTAATTACAACCTATGCCACGATACCTTGGGTTTTAGTTCCAAACCTCTACTCAAAGCAATTATAGAGCCTGGAAATAAACTGTCCGATTTCATTTTGGTGCATGGAATCCCTCAGAATCACTCAAAATAACCAGGTGACAAAGACTTTTCTTGCCCTGCCTGTGTGACTCATGTGTAATTCTAGGATTCAGCCCAAGTCATCATATGCTCATAGATTAGTTCATGGGCATTTTACAGTTAGTGGTTTGGGCTCTTTCGGTTCCTTTCAGCTCAATCTGTGTAACAAAATCTGTGAGGCGTTGTGCTAAAGTGCATTGGCGAGGCAAGTGGTGTCGTTATATGAATCGGTGGCATGACGTTCTAGGTTCTCCACTTCGAGTTTGAAATGCTTTACAGTGCAGACTTTTTTATTCCTAAGAAGGCTGCTAGTGGCAGTCTTCTTAAAAGGAGGTGAGAAGGAGAGAGTAAAGGGAGTCTTGGACACGCACACTGGTGACATCAGGTTCTAGTCTTTTTTTACACCAGAGATGACTCATGTGTTCCTGAGCCTCACTGCTCTCTTATTGCAGGGCTCAGGCAGTCAGGTGGACACCTGGCACAGCGACACTCGGTAGATCCAGCAGTCAGCCGTCATGTCCATGGGGCCTGAGCACAGGTGATGTGAGGCCCCTCTCAGAGTAGCTGCCCGTGGAGTCTTGAGAGCGACAGCAGTGTGTGCGTGTACGTGTGAGTTTTCAGTCTGTGTGTTTTTCTCTGTATTAGGTTACTAAGTGGTGTGTTTTGGTGTGGTCGGTGTCATGGGTTGTGTTTTCGCAGTATGAAGTACGTGTTTACGCGATTCGTTTTGGGAGAGCGTGTGTGTGTGTGTGTGTGGGGGTGTGTGTGTGTGGGTGTGTGTGTGTGGGTGAGCCCCAGCCTGGCAGCCAAGGAGCAGCTTGGCTGTCTACCTGAATAAGCACAGATGCCTTTTAGTAGTCTGGACACCACCTCAGAGGTGATGTCACCACTAACAGTAACGTCTACCCTCTCCGTGAGGACAGAGAAGAAGAGAGCAGAGAGGGGCATTATGGGTAGGTTCCGTGTCACGTCGTTTGTTGGGGACACTCATTTTAACGTTCCAAGTCTGTGGGGAAATGTTCTGGAAAATATTGTGCATTATTTGAATATGGATAGATGTCACATTTCATTTTAAGTTCACAGTAAACAAAGGGGTGATGGATTTACAATGGGTGTAGATGAGAACAGATGTTACAATGATCCTCCATGGAGAATTGTTCGTTTGTTTTCATTGACATGTTGCAGCGGTGGGGGGTGTTGTCTGTTTTTCATGGAGGAGAGGCGTCTGACACGTCAAAGACGTGTTGAAATATGGATATATGTGGATGCTGTCAGGTTGAAACTGCACAAAACAAAGATGATTCATTTGGTCCCACCAGAGCAGAGAATAATTGTACTCAATTAAAAAAGTGCCTGTTCTTTATCGTTTACTTTGGCTTTCATATAAAAAGAATCGTTGTTTCGGTGTGTGCTCTGATTATGTCGTCCTTGTTCGGTGTCATGGCTGAGTTGCCACATTGCTCCAGCAATCCAATCGCACAAGTGCCTACTGTACCTAACCACCAAATAAGAGTAATGATTTACGAGTTGTGAGGTGAGGTCATGATTTGCGCACAGCGAAGCATCTGTGTCTGCTCTCACAGGACAGGAGAGGCGATGGAACCGTTGCTGGCTGTACCAGTGTTGGTTTTCGTTCAAAACAGAGATGTAATCTAGCACCAGGAGCTTGGACACTGGTCACCCGTGAACCTCAGAGGGACTGCAAGGTTTGTTCCAGAGAGTAGACAAGAAAAGGTGGTAGGAGCGGAGAGGAAGGGAGTGAACAGGGGCTGGTAGGGGTTTCAAGTGAGGTAAGGACGCTTCAGGAGAGAGGGAGGTGTGTGTGTGTGTGTGCGCGTTTTCATGTGTGTGTGAGCGTAAAAGCAAGGGGTGGGTTATTAGACCCTTGTGTTCCCAGGTTGGCTAGCCTTAAAGCAGATGTCTGCCTCTCCTGTGCATGGCTCGCACAGGTGTTCTCGGAGGCAATGATCTCTCTGATCCACAGCTGGCGAGGAACGCCTCTCCTCAAACGGAAGCCGGGGCGATCGAGAGACTGAGACGGAGAGGGGGATCGAGAGGGGGCCGGGACCAGGAGAGGGGGGAGGGAGAGTGAAGAGAGGGGGTGAGAGGGAGAGAGGAATGAAGGAGAGAGTGGAGCGGAGCGGAGTGGAAAGGAGGAGCGTGTGCGGCGTGAATAACCCTTCCCTCCTCATTGTCGCTTGGATTGTAACATGTAAACCATGGTAAACAAGCAACCGGCCCAACAATACCAAACTGTCTCTGAGAGACCACCGCTGAGACCTCTGTTTGTCCAAACCATTTGCCACCTGCTTTAGACATAGCTAGGGTTGCTGTGGTGCGGCCAGACAAGGGCGTGAAGTGTCCGCTGACTCACGGCATTTGTTATTAATTTGAGGGCAAAGAATGGGAGTTGTCCATGTGTGTGTCTTTTTTATCCGGGCAAGTTATGTGTGTTTATGGGACACGCAAGCTCCTCTCCAGGGAGACTCTCAGACAGCCCAAAGGAGGTGTGTCCTGTCCAGGGCTGGTCCCCTCAACAGCAGGCCCCTGTTTGCCTTGCCGGGTAGGACAGGAATAGGATGTCTGTCTTTGCTTAGTGCTTCCTGCTTCCTGGAGCTCTTAGAGAGACCTTCCAACCCACAGAACAGGAGCTTAATTTCCTCCTGTGGTCACCCTGGTTCATTTGAAGTCATATCCCCCCCCATGGGAGACAGATATTGAGGTCACATCTTTGCCAAACATGGTCACCTTGTCACCGAGCAAAGTACTCTCACTGTAAGTTTGAGGTTTGTGAGTGGCATTGCTCTTTTGTTCACTTTGTCGTAGAGGGCGAGGGACATGAGGCAGCTGCTTATGTGTGAGATCACTGTAGGTCATTGAACCGTTATGTTTGTGGTCTATGGCGCAGTGAATGTTATGATGCGGTAGGTCTGAAATATGTGAAGAAATGGCTTCACTCTGCATTGAGATAACTGGCTGCCACACAAATTTTACTGAGGCACGGTCGTGTGTGTGAAATGAAATGGTTATAGCAGAACTGCCAAACACAGAAACATATTTTTGTCATTATCAAACTTCTAAACATTTACAGACAAAACAATCCCCAGAAAATGTCCGCTTACATATTTGAGTTCTCCATAATATTTGTATTCCAGATTAATTTCGGGCTGTAAATCAGAATTATGGTTTGGTTGAAATTCAGTCAACAGGAAGAGGAAAGATAGTATTTCACAGTTTCCATTTAAATGTTGTGAGGGTACAATGTGGTGATGTGTTTGTTTCTTGACGGAAAAAACACTTTCCTCTATCTGTCAGACACAACCATGTGAACTGGAACTGAACAGGAACTGAACAGGTCTGACGGCTTTGTGATGCCTGAGTGGCCCTGAACAAGTTGACAACGCAGGAATGTGGGATTGCTTTTTTGGGGGGATTTCCATTTACCGACTGTCTACACACAGCCTCAGGCACTCACCTTTAAAAAGAGAACTGAGGAGGTGAACCAACTGTCTCAGTTCATGAAGTATGAACAGGACTGTGTTTTCATTCCATGTAGCCTACTTTCAGTATTCTTTCTTGGGAAAATCTTTTAACATAACACGATAACAACATGTTAACAGATATTATTAGACCAGGTCCTAAGACAATATATCACTGACCAACTCCTCCATGATCGAGGTAGAGATATAGTACCATATAATAATATATTTGATCCTTTTCCTGTCTTTTCAGATGGCTCTCAGTTCCTGGTAATCCCAGTGGTGCCTGATCAGGCCACACCCTCTCTGGTGGATGGGGAGCCAATCAGTGGAGACCTTGACCTGTTCCCCTCCATCGCCGTCACCATCACTCCCACACTCAGCTTCGTCAATGGCAAGCATGAGGTCACCCTGGAGCCTCAGAGCCGGGAGGTGGAGAAGGAGGCCCGAGGAGACCAGTTTGAGAGAGTTTCCCCGGCCGACATGAACATGACCAGCCCCGGAGACAGTGACAAGACAGCCCCCGAGTTTGACTACTCTGTTATCGACCTGGGCTTGACTGACCATCTCAATGCCACGGAGGAGATCTTCTTGGATCGCACAGAAGACCCATTCTCGACCACCACAATGCCAGACGTGACAGTTAACTTGGATTATGATGATAACAAACAAGACATCAGTCCAATGGTGGAATCCACCCCCCCTACTCCCCTCCCCGACCAGAGTGAAGGAATCACACAGGGCCCAGCACCGACAGACACGAGAGCAGAAGTGACGGTGACCTCGACACCAGATTCGTCAGCGGAGTGGACCGCTCGGTCGGATTCAGAGCAGACAGCTGCTGCCGTGACGTCACCCGCTTCGGGCCTCACACAGGGACCCAGTGACGTCACACCTACCTCCGCGGGCACTGTGTACACTGTCACACCATCTGGCAGTGCCGTGACAACAGCTACAGAGCAAACCCAAACATCCCGTGCACCCACCACTTCTGAGGACACCTCGGCTGTCGTCACCACAGCCAGTCACCTGGAGGAGGAGGGGACAAAGGTGTCCACCACGGAGGGCGATGGCGACTCCGACGGGCCCCAGGGGTCTGGAGACCACTCCTCCACTGCCGAGCCACGCGTGGCCACAAAGGACCCGGAGATTACAGAGGGAACAACAGACCCATCTGTTTCTCCGGACGTTTTTGTTTCCACTCAGAGCCCCTCGCTTGCTGTCTCCACCCCGGCCTCTGGGGACCGTGACACACAAGCACCGGGAGCTGCCACGAGTGACGTCACAGGCTCTTCATCTGGTGAGGACGGCTCATCACAGGACGCACACCCTCCTGAGGAACACCTCAGCACTGCACTGCCTCCGCCGATGACCGATGGCCAGACAACCTTAGGAGAACCCGTCAAGATGGAGGTGACATCCTCCACAAAGGAAGGCACCACAGAGTTAGCCTCCGTGACAAGCCACGACCAAACAGTCACTCAAACACTGTCCGCTTCTCCTACTGTTCAGCACGCTACTGGAACCGCAGAGTCCGCACGGACAGGTGACGAGGGCTCAGGACATGAAACGCCAGATATGTTCACAACCAGCTTCCCACAATCCGGGACAGACACATCTGCAGGGGCAAGCGTAATCTCAGTAGACTCCACACAGTCAAGTACACACTACACAGAAGCCCCAGCTCAAACCGGACAAACAGAAAGCCCAGAGAAACCCACTCCTGATGTTTCTACTGACAGGGAGACTGCTGCAGATAAGACAACTGCTTCTCCAGTGACAGAATCTCATGTCACAAGTGGTTGGCCACTGTACAGCACTATTGAAACAATCTCTTCAACCATGGCTTCCCTAACAGACTTTGTCATACGGCTCACGAGTCAGGCACCGGAGCAAAAAGAGGAGACCACAGGTGGAGAAATGCCATCCGTCACTCCGGTCGTGTCAGAGGAGGAGGGTTCAGGGGAGCAAGACCCTGGGACGTCCCCTAGCTCCTCTGTAGCGCCACCTAGCCCCACGGTCCATCGTTCAGAGACAAGCCCGGACACTGCGACTGTGTCTCCTGTTTACGGCGCTGAGAAACCTGAAGACGTTATCGCAACAACGTTGTCCGCGTCGACCGTGGCCCAAGTAGCAGAAGAGACCGTGCCAACGTCTGACCGAGAACAACTATCAGCTACTGCTACGACTAAAGACACAGACACGAGCTCAATCATAACTGAGGAGGACACTTCAAGGGACCTGACACCTGATGTGTTCACTGAAGAGACCTCAACATCTTCTTCAACATCTTCTCTCTACAGCACAGAGAAACCAGTAGTGACAGCATCCTCACTTGAAACAGGAACAGCAGATATGTCAACATCAGCCATTACTGCAGCCTCCTCCTTGTACAGCACTGGGAACCCTGCAACCATGACCCAGGAAACAGAGAGTGAAGCCACAGACAAACCCTCAGTTACTCCTGGAACAGATGTGACAGGAACCAGCTCTACTCTGACATCTACAGAAGAGGAGGGTTCAGGAGACCTGACCCCTGATATGATGACCCAGACTTCCTCTGTTACACCAGCATCTTCACTGTTCAGCACAGACACACCAAGTGTTGCTACTGTCAAACCAACTGAGGTGGTGGATCCCCTGAAGGTTGAAGCTACAACTGACCTTTTGGATACAAGATCTAATGCGGAATCTACAATCATCACATCTCCTCCTTCCACAGACACAGCTATCCCAGACCTTATCGAGACAACCTCAACACCTACGGAGCAATCGACAATCATCACACCTGCTCCTTCCACAGACACAAGCTCACTGTTAATTCCTACAGCATCTTCATCTTCAGAGATGGATGTAACCGCAGAGGACTCCACATCAAGCGTCACTCCTAAACCTTCTGAAGGCACCTCATCTTCATCTGGTGTCACTATCCCAGCCACCTCTGTGGACTTCATTTCTACAGAGGTAATTAAGATGGACACTACAGCTATGCCAGAAGAAACATTTATTGATGAGGAGGTGGACTATGAGAGTTCAGGATCTCCAGCTGTTGTGGAATCTATCCCTGCAACCATCCCCTCTTTTGCCTCAGCAGAGACAAGCTCAGTGTTAATACCCACAGATGGTGACGGTTCAGGGACCCTGAGTCCTGATATGTTCTCTAAAGATACTGCTACTACCACCATTACTTCCCTACATAGCACAGAGAAACCAGTAATGACAACTGTCTCACATGAAACAGGAACAGCAGACTCATCAAAGACTACTGCTACTGGAGCCTCCTCTCTGTTCAGCACTGAGAAACCTACAACTATGACCCAGGAAACAGCAGAGAGTGAAGCCACAGACAAACCCTCAGTTACTCCTGGAACTGATGTGACAGGAACCATCTCTACACTCACATCTACAGATGAGGAAGGTTCAGGAGACCTGACCCCTGATATGTTCACTAAAGACACCTCTGAAACCACTGTCTCTTCACTCTACAGCACAGAGAAACCAGTAGTGACCACAGCATCACCAGTGGTGACCACAGCATCACATGAAACTGGAGCAGCAGATTTGACAGCAACAGCCATTACTGCAGCCACCTCTCTGTACAGCACAGAGAAACCTACAACTATGACCCATGAAACAGCAGAGAGTGAAGCCACAGACAAACCCTCAGTTACTCCTGGAACTGATGTGACAGGAACAAGCTCTACTCTGACATCTACAGATGAGGAGGGTTCAGGAGACCTTACCCCTGATATGTTCACTAAAGAGACCTCTGAAACCACAGTGTCTTCTCTGTACAGCACAGAGAAACCAGTAGTGACCGCAGCCTCACTTCAAACTGAAACAGCAGACATGACAACAGCCATTACTGCAGCTTCCTCTCTGTCCAGCACAGAGAAACCAGTAGTGACAACAGCATCACATGAAACTGGGACAGCAGATATGACAGCAACAGCCATTACCGCAGCCTCCTCTCTGTACAGCACTGAGAAACCTACAACTATGACCCATGAAACAGCAGAGAGTGAATCCACAGACAAGCCCTCAGCTACTTCTGGAACTGATGTGACAGGAACCAGCTCTACTCTGACATCTACAGATGAGGAGGGTTCAGGAGACCTGACCCCTGGTCTGTCCATGAGGGCCGTAACTGCAACTCCTGTCTCTTCACTCTACAGCACAGTCCAAACAGACCAGCCTCAAACCACAGCATCTCCAACCAGGTATACCACACCCGACGGGACAGTGACGCGACAGACAGGGAAAACGACCATCATTCCACTCATTGATGATGGAGAGACAAGCTCAGTCTTGACTGCAGCAGAGGAGGAGAGTTCAGCGGGTAAGACAAGTGAGATGCTCACCCAGGAGTCTTCGAGGACACGTGGGGTGTCCACCGTGGCGCAGACCTTGCAGCCAGAGGGAACATCCGTCTCAGTCATTGGAAGCTCTCAGGACGCCTCAACAGATGGGACGGTGAGCCAGTCTACAGAGCAGCCAGGGAAATCCACAAGTACTACTATGATTGATGAAACGGAAACCAGTCCGATTCTCGTTTCGATCGATGAGGGAACCTCGGT
Source organism: Osmerus mordax (assembly GCF_038355195.1). Lineage (NCBI taxonomy): Eukaryota > Metazoa > Chordata > Actinopteri > Osmeriformes > Osmeridae > Osmerus > Osmerus mordax. Next base: position 5,021,060 of record NC_090077.1, on the reverse strand, counting down.
AGGTACCTTTTCTACAGGCACTGTAACTGACACCGTAACGGTGTCTTCTCTTCATAGCACGGAAACATCTGGAACAGCAGCGTCACATGTAACAGAACCAGCAGACGCATCAGAGACAGCTGTCTCTGTAGCTTCCTCTCTGTACAGCACTGAGAAACCTACAACTATGATCCAGGAAACAGCAGAGAGTGAAGCCACAGACAAACCCTCAGTTACTCCTGGAACTGATGTGACAGGAACCAGCTCTACTCTGACATCTACAGAAGAGGAAGGTTCAGGAGACCTGACCCCTGATATGTTCACTAAAGAGACCTCTGAAACCACAGTGTCTTCTCTCTACAGCACAGATAAACCAGTAGTGACTACAGCATCACATGTAACAGGAACAACAGACTCATCAAAAACAGCTGTTACTGCAGCCTCCTCTCTGTACAGCACTGAGACACCTACAACAGCAACCCATGAAATAGACGGGGAGAGTTCAGGAGACCAGACCTCTGATATGATTAGCCAGACTTCCTCTGTGATACCAGCAACAGTTTCTTCTCTTTTCAGCACTGAGAAAATCACCATCAAGGTGCATGAAACATCAAAGTCAGACAGCACAGAGGAATCATCCAGCTCAGAGAGACCATCTGTGACTGACTCTAGCTTAGTCCTCACACCTGCAGAGGAAGAGGGTTCAGGAGAACAGACCTCAGACATGTTCACTAAAGAGACCTCTGAAACCACAGTGTCTTCTCTCTACAGCACAGAGAAACCAGTAGTGACTACAGCCGCACATGAAACAGGAACAGCAGACATGACAACAGCCATTACTGCAGCCTCCTCTCTGTACAGCACTGAGAAACCTACAGCTATGACCCAGGAAACAGCAGAGAGTGAAGCCACAGACAAACCCTCAGTTACTCCTGGAACTGATGTAACAGGAACCAGCTCTACACTCACATCTACAGTAGAGGAGGGTTCAGGAGACCTGACCCCTGATATGATAATTCAGGCTTCCTCTTTGACACCAGCATCTTCTCGGTTCAGCAAAGAAACACCAAGTGTTGTTACAGCTACTGTCAAACCAACTAAGGAGGTGGATCCCCTGAAGGTTGAATCTATCCCTGACCTTATCGAGACAACCTCAACACCTAAGGAGCAATCTACAATCATCACATCTGCTCCTTCCACAGACACAAGCTCACTGTTAATTCCTACAGCATCTTCATCTTCAGAGATGGATGTAATCGCAGAGGACTCCACATCAACCGTCACTCCTAAACCTTCTGAAGGCACCTTGTCTTTATCTGGTGTTACTAGTTCACCCTTCATTTCTACTGAGGTAATTAAGATGGCCACCACAGCTATGCCAGAAGAAACATTCATTGATGAGGAGGTGGACTATGAGAGTTCAGGATCTCCAGCTGTTGTGGAATCTATCCCTGCAACCATCCCCTCTTTTGCCTCAGCAGAGACAAGCTCAGTGTTAATACCCACAGATGGTGACGGTTCAGGGACCCTGAGTCCTGATATGTTCTCTAAAGATACTGCTACTACCACCATTACTTCCCTACATAGCACAGAGAAACCAGTAATGACAACTGCCTCACATGAAACAGGAACAGCACACTCATCAAAGACTACTGCTACTGGAGCCTCCTCTCTGTTCAGCACTGACAAACCTACAACTATGACCCAGGAAACAGCAGAGAGTGAAGCCACAGACAAACCCTCAGTTACTCCTGGAACTCATGTGACAGGAACCAGCTCTACTCTGACATCTACAGATGAGGAGGGTTCAGGAGACCTGACCCCTGATATGTTCACTAAAGAGACCTCTGAAACCACAGTGTCTTCTCTCTACAGCACAGAGAAACCAGTAGTGACTACAACATCGCATGTTACAGAAACAGCAGACTCATCAAAAACAGCTGTTACTGCAGCCTCCTCTCTGTACAGCACTGAGAAACCTACAACAGGAACCCATGAAATAGATGAGGAGAGTTCAGGACACCAGACCTCTGATATGATTAGCCAGACTTCCTCTGTGACACCAGCAACGGTTTCTTCTCTTTTCAGCACTGAGAAAACCACCATCATGGTGCATGAAACATCAAAGTCAGACAGCACAGAGGAATCATCCAGCTCAGAGAGACCATCTGTGACTGATTCAAGCTTATTCCTCACATCTACAGATGAGGAGGGTTCAGGAGACCTGACCCCTGATATGTTCACTAAAGAGACCTCTGAAACCACAGTGTCTTCTCTGTACAGCACAGAGAAACCAGTAGTGACTACAGCATCACATGAAACAGGAACAGCAGACATGACAACAGCCATTACTGCAGCCTCCTCTCTGTACAGCACTGAAAAGCCTACAACTATGACCCATGAAACAACAGAAAGTGAAGCCACAGACAAACCCTCAGTTACTCCTGGAACTGATGTGACAGGAACCAGCTCTACTCTGACATATACAGATGAGGAGGGTTCAGGAGACCTGACCCCTGACATGTTCACTAAAGAGACCTCTAAAACCACAGTGTCTTCTCTCTACAGCACAGAGAAACCAGTAGTCACCACAGCATCACATGAAACTGGAACAGCAGATATGACAACAGCCATTACTGCAGCCTCCTCACTTTTCAGCACTGTGAGTGCCATTACTGAGGAGGAGGGTTCGGGAGCTGAAACTCCTGATTTTTCTACCTTGACCACATTGACCACAATTGCTCCTCTCACGCACGGTACTGAAAAATTCACATCGTCACCAATGGATGTCAGCAACACTTTCACCACCCCTTATACCTCAACTGAACATGAAGCTTTAGATCACACAACTATATTTGTAGACATGAAGGAAACGTCTGGGGCCACAACTGTCGAGGGTGACCAAACACAAACTCTCCCAGAAAGCTCTGTAAAGGAGGAACTTGTGGAGACAACCACCAAACCACAAGACCTGTCCATCCCAACCACAGATGAGACTGAAACAGAAGAGGCTGAGGACATATCTGGGACAACCGTAACTAACGAAACACCCCTAGACACTCCCACGACATCTACTCTAGAACCTTCTGCGGAACAGACAACCGGACCGGAAGCCACCACAACGCTGTTCACTGCCTCGACATCGGGTGAAATCTTTACAGAGGATTCAGGCTCGGGTGACCCGACTGATCTTGCCACGACAGCTTCCCCAGAGCACGCCAGTGCGCACGCGACACAGGCAACATCTACCTACGTAGACATGGAGGGGTCTGGGGCTTCTACCACAGAGGACGACCAGGAGACATCTCACCCCGAGGGCTCAGGAGATGAGGGACAATTTGAGAGCACCACTAAACCCGAGGACTCGTTCACCGTGGCAACTGATGAAACCGAAGGGGAGGAGGCCGATAGCACGTCCGGCGTTGATTCCGTGACACCGTTCACCCAGGAATCTACATCCACCCATTCTCCCCCAACAGCGAGTACAGACTCGTCCAGAGAGGAAGGCAGTGCCGATCTTTCGGAAGAGACTACAGCGGAGGTGGACGGAATGGAGGACGAGACTTCGGGTGATGACATCTCTGAAGTGTCCACTCAGCATCTAGTCGTAACAGCCACCCCATGGCCAGCCAGCATGGCGTCAACTTCCCATACGGACAGTTTTACAAGCTGGACAGAAAGGCCGTTGGTACCTTCCATTACAGATGCGACCTTCACAGATGACAAGAGCTCAGATGACCAAACCTCTGAGATTGTCACCCAAACAACCTCTGCGAGGACAGCCTCCTCTCTGTACAGCACTGAGAAACCTACAACTATGACCCATGAAACAGCAGAGAGTGAAGCCACAGACAAACCCTCAGTTACTCCTGGAACTGATGTGACAGGAACCAGCTCTACACTCACATCTACAGAAGAGGAGGGTTCAGGAGACCTGACCCCTGATATGTTCACTAAAGAGACCTCTGAAACCACAGTGTCTTCTCTCTACAGCACAGAGAAACCGGTAGTGACAACTGCCTCACATGAAACAGAAACAGCAGACATGACAACAGCCATTACTGCAGCCTCCTCTCGGTACAGCACAGAGAAACCTACAACTATGACCCAGGAAACAGTAGAGAGTGAAGCCACAGACAAACCCTCAGTTACTCCTGGAACTGATGTGACAGGAACCAGCTCTACTCTGACATCTACAGATGAGGAGAGTTCAGGGGATCCAACCTCAGAGATATTCACTAAAGACACTGCAACTACCACCACTACTTCCTTGTATAGCACAGAGAAACCAGTAGTGACAAAAGACTCACATGAAACTGGAACAGCAGATATGTCAACAACAGCCATTACTGCAGCCTCATCTCTGTACAGCACTGAGAAACCTACAACACTAACGCCTGAAATAGATGACGAGAGTTCAGGAGACCTGACCCCTGATATTTTCTCAAAAGAAACTTCAGTGACCAAAGTCACTTTTCTCTATAGTACAATTAAACCAGTGGTGACCACAGCATCACATGTGACAGAAACAGCAGACTCATCAAAAACAGCTTTCACTGCAGTCTCCTCTCTGTACAGCACTGAGAAACCTACAACTATGACCCAGGAAACCGTAGAGAGTGAAGCCACAGACAAACCCTCAGTTACTCCTGCAACTGATGTGACCGGAACCAGCTCTACTCTGACATTTACAGATGAGGAGGGTTCAGGAGACCTGACCCCTGATATGATGACCCAGACTTCCTCTGTGACACCAGCATCTTCACTGTTCATCACAGAAACACCAAGTGTTGCTACAGCTACTGTCAAACCAACTGAGGAGGTGGATTATGACAGTCCAGATCCCCTGATGGTTGAAGCAACACCTGACCTTATGGAGACAACCTCAACAACTAAGGAGGAATCTACAATTATCACATCTGCTCCTTCCACAGAAACAAGTTCAGTGTTAACACCAACAGATGAGGAGGGTTCAGAAGACCTGACCCCTGATATGTTTACTAAAGAGACATCAGTATCCACTGTCTCTTCTCTCTACAGCACAGAGAAACCAGTAGTGACTTCATCACAACATGAAACAGAAACAACAGACACATTAAAGACTACTGTTTCTGCAGCCTCCTCTCTGTACAGCACTGAGAAACCTACAACTATGACCCATGAAACAGCAGAGAGTGGAGCCACAGACAAACCCTCAGTTACTCCTGGAACTGATGTGACAGGAACCAGCTCTACTCTGACATCTACAGATGAGGAGGGTTCAGGAGACCTGACCCCTGATATGTTCACTAAAGAGACCTCTGAAACCACAGTGTCTTCTCTCTACAGCACAGAGAAACCAGTAGTAACTACAACATTGCATGTTACAGAAACAGCAGACTCATCAAAAACAGCTGTTACTGCAGCCTCCTCTCTGTACAGCACTGAGAAACCTACAACAGGAACCCAGGACATAGCAGAGGAGAGTTCAGGAGACCAGACCTCTGATATTATTAGCCAGACTTCCTCTGTGACACCAGCAACGGTTTCTTCTATTTTCAGCACTGAGAAAACCACCATCAAGGTGCATGAAACATCAAAGTCAGACAGCACAGAGGAATCATCCAGCTCAGAGAGACCATCTGTGACTGACTCAAGCTCAGTCCTCACATCTACAGAGGAAGAGGGTTCAGGAGACCCGACCCCTGATATGTTCACTAAAGAGACCTCTGAAACCACAGTGTCTTCTCTCTACAGCACAGAGAAACCAGTAGTGACTACAGCATCACATGTTACAGAAACAGCTGTTACTGCATCCTCATCTCTGTACAGCACTGAGAAACCTACAACTATGACCCACGAAACAGCAAAGAGTGAAGCCACAGACAAACCCTCAGTTACTCCTGGAACTGATGTGACAGGAACCATCTCTACACTCACATCTACAGATGAGGAGGGTTCAGGAGACCGGACCCCTGATATGATTACCCAGAATTCCTCTGTGACACCAGCATCTTCACTGTTCAGCACAGAAACACCAAGCGTTGCTACAGCTACTGTCAAACCAACTGAGGAGGTGGATTATGACAGTTCAGATCCATCCAAGGTTGAAGCAACACCCGACCTTATGGAGACAACCTCAGCAACTAAGGAGCAATCAACAGTCGTCACATCTGCTCCTTCCACAGACACAAGCTTAATACCTACAACTTCGACAGATCCCATGGCACACACAGATGTTTCTGAAATGAGCTCCAGCAAGCCGTCCTCAGAGGAAGTGACTTATGGAGAGGCCACAGGTGAAACGGAATCCTTTGTGTCAGTCGCCCCAGGTCGAGATCAGGAAACGTCACAGGAGATTCATGGCAACCCTGACGCGGAACCGACCGCCAGCCCACCGCACATCTCTACACATGATCCTGCTGATGTCACCGCTCCTCATCAGACGACAATGGGTACCCATTTGACCGAGAGCTCAGGACTCGAGCGCACAACCATGGTGGACCTCACAACTCACAGGGACCACACGACTGTGAGTTCAGCCAGCGAACATGTCACGTCTTCTCATGCTTCCGGGACTCCCATGACCACCCCGATCCCTTCTATCATCTACCAGGGAATCACCGACCAGCAGGTTGTGATCATCAACTCAACCAGCAGCCAAGCCCCATCCGATCTCACCGACCATACCCCGACCATGGTTTTGCACGGCACCAAGCCTTCCACCGGCACAGCGATCATCTTCACAGAGGAGGCCAAGAATGAGGAAGAGCTGTTTTCCACTGTCACCAGCACTGTGAGGGAAGGTAGCCTCGCTCCGGAGATTATCGCTAAAGATGACATCATCATCGATGCCGACGCTGTGTCTGTGGTGCCCTCCTCGCAGCTCGACCCCACAGTCATGACGGAGGAAGCAACTGGCATCCAGGCTGTTACCATGACGCCGCAGACCTTATTTCCTGTGACAGACGAACTGGAAGGTTCAGGGATTGATGACGGTGTGTCCTCCACCCCTGAAACGTTTACCGTGTCTACAACACAAAATCCATCAGTCGCCAGCTCTGTCCAGACATCTTCAGAATCAAGTTCTTCTGAATCAACATCCTCTGAATCAGTATCCTCAGAATCAACTTCCGAATCAATGTCCTCAGAATCGAGTTCTGGATCAACGAGCAGATCTACAGAAGTGATAGGTCATTCAGGGACAACAAAATCAACCACCCAACCAATGGAGGAAGTTTTCAGTGAATCGTCAAGTTCAGAGACATTGCCATATGTGTCTCAACCCACTCAATTCACAAATATATCCACAATCTCCAGCTCAAAGATAGAGTTTGCCACACCACAGACAGTTTTCTCCACAGAGGAAAAGTCGGCGCAGACAACCAAACCAACCATTCAGACATTAGTTGATGACCCCAACGAAGGCTCTGCAGTAGAAATGTCCAACACTGGAGGTGAAATACCCCAGACTAGCTCTTCTCCCACAAGCACAGCAGTTCCTGACGAGTCTGAGGTGACCGATATTATGGTCAAAACCACGCCAGCACCAATGTCCTCAGAGGAAGATGTGACTGCTGAAGACTCAACATCAACCACCACCCCTGAACCTTCTGAAGGCACCTCATCTTCATCTGGTGTCACTATCCCAGCCACCTCTGTGGACTTCATTTCTACAGAGGTAATAAAGATGGCCACCACAGCTATGCCAGAAGAAACGTTTAGTGATGAGGAGGTGGACTATGAGAGTTCAGGATCTCCGGTTGTTGTGGAATCTATCCCTGCAAACATCCCCTCTGTTGCTTCAACAGAGACAAGCACAGTGTTACTACCTACAGATGAAACAAGTTCAACTGACCCGATCACTATGTTCAATGAAAAGACTGCTACTACCACCCTTGCATCCCTATATAGCACAGAGAAACCAGTAGTGACAACAGCATCACATGAAACAGAAACAACAGACTCATCAAAGACAGCTGTTACTGCATCCTCGTCTCTGTACAGCACTGAGAAACCTACAACTGTGACCCATGAAACAGCAGAGAGTGAAGCCACAGACAAACCCTCAGTTACTCCTGGAACTGATGTGACAGGAACCATCTCTACACTCACATCTACAGATGAGGAAGGTTCAGGAGACCTGACCCCTGATATGTTCACTAAAGAGACCTCTGAAACCACAGTGTCTTCTCTCTACAGCACAGAGAAACCAGTAGTGACTACAGCCTCACATGAAACTGGAACAGCAGATATGACAACAACAGCCATTACCGCAGCCTCCTCTCTGTACAGCACTGAGAAACCTACAACTATGACCCATGAAACAGCAGAGAGTGAAGCCACAGACAAACCCTCAGTTACTCCTGGAACTGATGTGACAGGAACCATCTCTACACTCACATCTACAGATGAGGAAGGTTCAGGAGACCTGACCCCTGATATGTTCACTAAAGAGACCTCTGAAACCACAGTGTCTTCTCTCTACAGCACAGAGAAACCAGTAGTGACTACAGCCTCACATGAAACTGGAACAGCAGATATGACAACAACAGCCATTACCGCAGCCTCCTCTCTGTACAGCACTGAGAAACCTACAACTATGACCCATGAAACAGCAGAGAGTGAAGCCACAGACAAACCCTCAGTTACTCCTGGAACTGATGTGACAGGAACCATCTCTACACTCACATCTACAGATGAGGAAGGTTCAGGAGACCTGACCCCTGATATGTTCACTAAAGAGACCTCTGAAACCACAGTGTCTTCTCTCTACAGCACAGAGAAACCAGTAGTGACTACAGCCTCACAGGAAACTGGAACAGCAGATATGACAACAGCCATTACCGCAGCCTCCTCTCTGTACAGCACTGAGAAACCTACAACTATGACCCATGAAACAGCAGAGAGTGAAGCCACAGACAAACCCTCAGTTACTCCTGGATCTGATGTGACAGGAACCAGCTCTACACTCACATCTACAGATGAGGAGGGTTCAGGAGACCTGACCCCTGATATGTTCACTAAAGAGACCTCTGAAACCACAGTGTCTTCTCTCTACAGCACAGAGAAACCAGTAGTGACTACAGCCTCACATGAAACTGGAACAGCAGACATGACAACAACAGCCATTACTGCAGCCTCCTCTCTGTACAGCACTGAGAAACCCACAACAGGAACCCATGAAATAGATGAGGAGAGTTCCGGAAGCCTGAACCCTGATGTTGTCACTGAAGAAGATTTGACTTCCACAGTTTCTCCTTCTCATAGCACAACCGTACACACTTCAGTATCAGTAGAAGCATCGTCACTATTCAGCACTGAAAAACCGTCAGTTGCTTCCATCGTAGATATTACAGAGGAGAGCTCTGGTGACCACCCCTCTGATATCTTAAGTAAGACAGTGACGTCAGCAGCCTCCTCTCTCTATAGCACTGAGAAGCCTACAGTCAGTCCCATTGCAGACATTACCACGGAGACTACCGCTCCTACGTCAATGATTCCTGGGAGTGACAAGATTTCAGCCAGCACGGTTTCTTCTCTTTTCAGCACTGAGAAAACCACCATCATGGTGCACAAAACATCAAAGTCAGACAGCACAGAGGAATCATCCAGCTCAGAGAGACCATCTGTGACTGATTCCAGCTCAGTCCTCACATCTACAGAGGAAGAGGGTTCAACAGAACAGACCTCAGATATGTTCACTAAAGGGACTGCAACTACCACCTCTTCTTCCTTGTACAGCACAGAGAAACCCGTAGTGACCACAGCATCACATGAAACTGGAACAGCAGATTTGACAACAACAGCCATTACTGCTGCCTCCTCTCTGTACAGCACAGAGAAACCTACAACTATGACCCAGGAAACTGCAGAGAGTGAAGCCACAGACAAACCCTCAGTTACTCTTGGAACTGATGTGACAGGAACCAGCTCTACTCTGACATCTACAGAAGAGGAGGGTTCAGGAGACCTGACCCCTGATATGATGACCCAGACTTCCTCTGTGACACCAGCATCTTCTCTGTTCAGCACAGAAACACCAAGTGTTGCTACAGCTACTGTCAAACCAACTGAGGAGGTGGATTATGACAGTCCAGATCCCCTGATGGTTGAAGCTACACCTGACCTTATAGAGACAACCTCAACAACTAAGGAGGAATCTACAGTCATCACATCTGCTCCTTCCACAGACACAAGTTCAGTGTTAATACCAACAGATGAGGAGGGTTCAGGTGAACTGACCCCTGATATGTTCACTAAAGAGGCTTCAGAATCCACTGTCTCCTCTCTGTACAGCACAGAGAAACCAGTAGTGACAACAGCCTCACATGGAACAGAAACATTAGACTTGTCAAAGACATCTGTCACAGCTGCATCTTCTCTATATGACACTGAGAAACCTACAACTATGACCCAGGAAACAGCAGAGAGTGAAGCCACAGACAAACCCTCAGTTACTCCTGGATCTGATGTGACAGGAACCAGCTCTACTCTGACATCTACAGATGAGGAGGGTTCAGGAGACCTGACGCCTGACATGTTCACTAAAGAGACCTCTGAAACCACTGTATCTTCTCTCTACAGCACGGAGAAACCAGTAGTGACAACAGCCTCACATGGAACAGAAACATTAGACTTGTCAAAGACAGCTGTCACGACAGCTTCCTCTCTGTACAGCACTGAGGCACCTACCGTTGCAGCCATATCAGACAGCACAGACAAAGTGAGTTCAGTTAACCAGACCCCTGACGTCTTCACCGCGCAGCCTGTAACAGCAGCCGTGTCTCCTCAGCACAGCACAATCAGTGCTGAAGCCGTGTCCTCCACTCAGTCACCTGCTACTGGAACAACAAAGACCGCGACTTCTCCAGCTTCCTCGTCGCATGGCACCGAGGGACCAACGATCGCTAATATTTCAGACGTCACAGACGAGGAGAGCTCTGGGGCGGGAACACCTGAGACTTCCGCTCCAACCGCAACAGGGACTCCTCCGTTCAGCGGCAAGGAAGGGACGCCAATGACGCCGGAAACAGTCCCGTCCGAGACGGACAGCGCAGAGGAATCGTCCGGCTCAGAGGGACCGCCTGCGACTGTCCTCACACCCCCAGAGGAGGAGGGTTCGGGAGAACAGACGTCCGACACGGCCACCCCAGAGGCCGTCAGCTCTGCAGGGTTGTCATCGTTCAGCAGCGCCACGGCAACCGTGTCGCCAGATACGTCTTCATCGGAGAGTGGAAAGACGTCAACTCCCTTTTCCTCTTTGCACAGTACGGACACAAGTGAAAAAGAGTCCTCCCAGCCTCTTTCCTCTCTCCCCTCAACCACCGTGGCGCCGTCGGAATCGGATTTCACGGTCCAATTTGTGACTACATTTGATCCCATACATGACAGGACGACAATCGGGGAATCCTTCCAACAGGCTCGATCGGAGGTCGCGGTCACTGAACACCCTCCTACCAAACTCTCCTCAGAGGAAACAGCCACGATCACGACCAGCCCTATGCTTTCTGTGGAGGAGTCAAGCCAAAGCTCCGAGTCACTACTTCCCTCGTCAGTCACCCCAGAGGCTGATGTTGTGCTGTCCTCTTCAGAGGAGCAGGTTGTGGCCTCCTCTATGTACACCACAGAGGAACCAGTAGTGACAACAGCCTCACATGAAACAGAAACAGCAGGCTCATCAAAAACAGCTGTCACTGCTGCCTCCTCTCTGTACAGCACTGAGACACCTACAACTATGACCCATGAAACAGCAGAGAGTGAAGCCACAGACAAACCCTCAGTTACTCCTGGAACTGATGTGACAGGAACCAGCGCTACTCTGACATCTACAGAAGAGGAGGGTTCAGGAGACCTGACCCCTGATATGATTATCCAGACTTCCTCTGTGACACCAGCATCTTCTCTGTTCAGCACAGAAACACCAAGCGTTGCTATAGCTACTGACAAACCAACTGAGGAGGTGGATTATGACAGTCCAGATCCCCTGATGGTTGAAGCTACACCTGAGCTTATCGAGACAACCTCAACAACTAAGGATGAATCTACAATCATCACATCTGCTCCTTCCACAGACACAAGTTCAGTGTTAATACCAACAGATGAGGAGGTTTCAGGAGACCAGGTTTCTGAAATGTTTACTAAAGATAACTCCACATCCACTGTCTCTTCTCTCTACAGCACAGAGAAACCAATAACAACAAAAGGATCACATGTAACAGAAACAGCAGACTCATTAAAAACAGCTGTCACTGCAGCCTCCTCTCTGTACAGCACTGAAAAACCTGCAACTATGACCCAGGAAACAGTAGAGAGTGAAGCCACAGACAAATCCTCAATTACTCCTGGAACTGATGTGACAGGAACCAGCTCTACTCTGACATCTACAGATGAGGAGAGTTCAGGGGATCCAACCTCAGAGATATTCACTAAAGACACTGCAACTACCACCACTACTTCCTTGTATAGCACAGAGAAACCAGTAGTGACAAAAGACTCACATGAAACTGGAACAGCAGACATGACAGCAACAGCCATTACTGCAGCCTCCTCTCTGTACAGCACAGAGAAACCAGTAGTGACCACAGAATCACATGTTACAGAAACAGCATACTCATCAAAAACAGCTGTTACTGCTGCATCTTCTCTGTTCAGCACTGAGAAACCTACAACAGGAACCCATGAAATAGACGGGGAGAGTTCAGGAGACCAGACCTCTGATAGGATTACCCAGACTTCCTCTGTGACACCAGCAACAGTTTCTTCTCTTTTCAGCACTGAGAAAACCACCATCATGGTGCATGAAACATCAAAGTCAGACAGCACAGAGGAATCATCCAGCTCAGAGAGACCATCTGTGACTGACTCAAGCTTAGTCCTCACACCTACAGAGGAACAGGGTTCAGGAGACCTGACCCCTGATATGTTCACTAAAGAGACCTCTGAAACCACAGTGTCTTCTCTCTACAGCACAGAGAAACCAGTAGTGACTACAGCATCACATGTTACAGAAACAGCTGTTACTGCATCCTCATCTCTGTACAGCACTGAGAAACCTACAACTATGACCCACGAAACAGCAGATAGTGAAGCCACAGACAAACCCTCAGTTACTCCTGGAACTGATGTGACAGGAACCATCTCTACACTCACATCTACAGAAGAGGAAGGTTCAGGAGACCTGACCCCTGATATGTTCACTAAAGAGACCTTTGAAACCACAGTGTCTTCTCTCTACAGCACAGAGAAACCAGTAGTGACCACAGCATCACATGAAACAGGAACTGCAGACATAACAACAGCCATCACTGCAGCCTCCTCTCTGTTCAGCACTGAAAAGCCTACAACTATGACCCAGGAAACAGCAGAGAGTGAAGCCACAGACAAACCCTCAGTTACTCCTGGAACTGATGTGACAGGAACCAGATCTACTCTGACATCTACAGAAGATGTGATTATCCAGACTTCCTCTGTGACACCAGCATCTTCACTGTTCAGCACAGAAACACCAAGCGTTGCTATAGCTACTGTCAAACCAACTGAGGAGGTGGATTATGACAGTCCAGATCCCCTGATGGTTGAAGCTACACCTGACCTTATAGAGACAACCTCAACAACTAAGGAGGAATCTACAATTGTCACTTCTGCTCCTTCCACAGACACAAGTTCAGTGTTAATACCAACAGATGAGGAGGGTTCAGGTGAACTGACCCCTGATATGTTCACTAAAGAGGCCTCTGAAACCACAGTGTCTTCTCTCTACAGCACAGAGAAACCAGTAGTGACCACAGCATCACATGAAACAGGAACTGCAGACATAACAACAGCCATCACTGCAGCCTCCTCTCTGTTCAGCACTGAAAAGCCTACAACTATGACCCAGGAAACAGCAGAGAGTGAAGCCACAGACAAACCCTCAGTTACTCCTGGAACTGATGTGACAGGAACCAGATCTACACTGACATCTACAGAAGATGTGATTATCCAGACTTCCTCTGTGACACCAGCATCTTCACTGTTCAGCACAGAAACACCAAGCGTTGCTATAGCTACTGTCAAACCAACTGAGGAGGTGGATTATGACAGTCCAGATCCCCTGATGGTTGAAGCTACACCTGACCTTATAGAGACAACCTCAACAACTAAGGAGGAATCTACAATTGTCACATCTGCTCCTTCCACAGACACAAGTTCAGTGTTAACACCAACAGATGAGGAGGGTTCAGGAGAACTGACCCCTGATATGATGACCCAGACTTCCTCTGTGACACCAGCATCTTCACTGTCCAGCACAGAAACACCAAGCGTTGCTACAGCTACTGTCAAACCAATGTCCACAGTTTATCCTTCAGATAGGACAACCACATCCATGTTGACAAAAACAGACGTGTACAGCACTGAAAAAACAACATTTGACGTGACAGAGGAAGAGAGCTCTGGTGACCACACCTCGGATATGTTAAGTAAGACAGTGACGTCAGCAGCCTCCTCTCTCTATAGCACTGAGAGGCCTACAGTCAGTCCCAGTGCAGACATTACCATGGAGACTACCGCGACCACGTCAATGATTCCTGGGAGTGACAAGATTTCAGCCAGCACGGTTTTTTCTCTTTTCAGCACTGAGAAAACCACCATCATGGTGCACAAAACATCAAAGTCAGACAGCACAGAGGAATCATCCAGTTCAGAGAGACCATCTGTGACTGACTCAAGCTTAGTCCTCACATCTACAGAGGAACAGGGTTCAGGAGAACAGACCTCCGACATGGTCACCCCAGAGCCTGTCAGCTCTGCAGGGTTGTCATCATTCAGCAGTGCCACCACAACCATGTCACCTGAACAACAAACGGTGGAGAGTCTAGTAGAGAGTGGGTCTGGGACATCAATAGATGACACTGAGGCTGGCTCAGCCCAGGCCTCAACTGAGGAAGACAGCTCGGTCAAACAGACAAGCGAGATTTCCCCAACCGATACATCTGCAACAAAATCTCCTCTCTTGTCCAGCAGTTCCCAAAGCACACATTTAGAAAGCACAGAACCAAGTGTTGACCATGTAGAGGAAACCCCAACAAGTTTGGAAGAGGAGAGTTCAGGGGACTCAACCCCATCAATGGTCACTTCAAGGCCAACTGTGACTCTTTCTCTGAACTTGACCACAAAGGACGAAGGAGTCAGCCCCTCCCAGCCTTCCATCTCTTCTTCCGTCTCGACCACAATGGTCCAATCAGACCCTGATGTCCTGATCCAATTTGCCACAACCCTCGCCCCCAAACCAGACCTGATAACACCAAAAGAATCGTTCCAGCAGGCCATGTCGGATGTGGCACTCACCCACCGCCCCCACTCTGGCCTCTCTGAAGAATCTGCCATGGTCACAACCAGGCCAATGGTTCCTGAGGGGGAGACCAGCGAGGCAGCCCGCACACCAGATCAAAGCTCAGGATCGCCTACCGTTTCCTATGTCACTCCAGAGACTGGTGCTGTGTCATCCACTTCACAGGAAGAGGGACAGGTTGAGGGTTCAGGGCAAGAACCCACTGTTGAAGCAGCTGTCAGCGGTGTTGAAAGTCTCTCCCACAAAGATGATGAAGAGGGAGAAACTGATTCCGTCGTGTCTCCGGTGGAAGCGGCCTCTCCCAGCCCGCCATCCTCCACGCCTGAAACGGACGAAAACGTGGACTATGACTCGATCTCCTCAACCCCGGCACTTGTCGAATCGAAGCCGCCACCCTCGCCTGAGACAACTTCGAAGCCCACGGAGGATGTTTCTGCTGTGACTCAATCTGCCGTGTCAGAGAGCAGCTCACGGAGCAGCGCGGAGGAAGTGATGTCACCCTCTGTTGCCGCTCAAACCGCACGCGACGGAGCCGTCACTGTCCTGCCTACCATCTCCGCATCAGCCGTCGAAACGTCCCCTTCGAGTTCAGAGAGCGTCACCGAAAGCCGCCACTCGGAAGAACGGGTGACAGGGGTGGGGCCAGACAGTGACAAATCAGAGCAGGCCACCACGGTGCTGTCACCTGCTATCACTACCCTGGGTACTGACACGGTGACCTCCGGCTCTGAGAGCATCTCACATGAGACACCAAAGAGCGACAGCGGGCAAGAAACAACCCCATCATCGGCCGGGATCCAGATCGCCACCACCCCAACGAACCTTCAGTCCCCAGACACACGGGTGGAACCAGCCAGTCCTGAAAGCTCCTCAGAGAGACAGGAAGCGGCCGGCCAAACCGAGGAAGCTGTCACTCCAGCCAAGGGAGCACCGACGTGGGAGGTGCCAGAGGCTACTACTGCATCAACTTCGGTCCGCACCACTCCTTCCCCTTTCTCTGAGGAGGTGGAGACCGTGGACTACGGTAACACACTTCTCGAGGGCGAGCCTCCAATCGTAGGAGTGGAAGCCACAACCTCAGCTGAAATAGGACTGGATTTGGGGCACACTATCTTCGGCGAGACAGTTGAGATTGCAGGTATGTGTTATTTTCTGTTTTTTATATAATTAAAAGGTATACTGAAAGCAACTTAAACACAATCAAAAAATGAATTTATGTTGTGTGTGGTATACAGTATATATATTTCAATATTGCAGGGCCAATATGCACACTTTGATGTCACTTAACATAACAAGCAAATGAAATGTGCTTGTCGTGTCCTCCATCTCTTTCTGGCTGAAACCCTCAGGTATCCACACGTGCTCCGAGAACGTGTGTCTGAACGGAGGCTCTTGCCGTCGGAGTGGGAGTGTCTCCTCCTGCAGCTGTGCCCCCGGCTACAGCGGTGACCTCTGCGAAACAGGTAATAAAAATCGCACCCTCTCCATAGCCCCGTCGCCCAGGCGTTGCTTGCGGACGCCTTTCAAGACTTCTCACCGTCTCCCCTCTGTTTTCGCCGTCTGTTCAGACATCGACGAGTGCCACTCGAACCCCTGTCGCAACGGAGGAACCTGCGTGGACGGTCTGAGTTCGTTCGCTTGTGTGTGTCTGCCAAGCTACTCTGGGCTGTACTGTGAAGAGGGTAAGTTTCCCAACTATACCGCTTGCTCATCATGCCTTTTTAGATATCCATCCACTCTGGGGGGGAAGTCAAACCTGGCCATGTCCTTAGCAACACAGAAGAGAGAGATAGAAAGAAGGGGAAAAAAGAGAGGCAGTGGTGGAAAGGAGAGTTAGATTCCTGGAAGGGGGGAGTAGATCTGGTTGGGTGTTTGATCTTTGACAGGATGTTAAGATAATGTTATCCTTTGGAAAATAAAGCTGGTCTGTGAGTCACTCAGACATTCGATACACAGTAGACAAATACCTAGTCGCATCCCATCTCGCGGGCTCATAACCTCACACACAGTGAGTCATGAACATCTTCTTTATCTCATTAGGATGTCTGCCACTGACAGACTTCAGTGTTGCCTCGGGGTAGTCATTCTGTTAGCATGGGGGAGTCTTAATAAAGATATTTGCAGATAACTGGAGAGCCTCGGGCACCAGACTCCACCAGACTCAGACAGTCCTGTCCCAGCTTCCCCACGTGTCTGCCAACTCAAACAGCTTTCATGGATCAGACACGTGGCGGATACTCGCGACTGAGGTGCGATGAGTCACAACTGCACACACCAAAGCCGTTGTTCTTCTGTCCCAACATTCACTTATCGCTTTCGTCGAGGGAGACGTTACCGCGGGATGTTTATCGACAGTGATGGATGGAAACATTTCGACGTTTTCGCCTCTCATTCCCCCCCCGTTGCGACACTGCGCCCCCATTCTCGGTCATCGCTTGGTCGAGCCGGGTCACTGTCCTCTGCTTTCAGTACTTCCTCCCCAACTATAAGCACAACCTGAATGTTGCTGTCGTCAGTCACTCGTGAGTCAGAGCCAGTAACCCTGGATGCTGAGTCCCAGCTGTTTTCTCAGGCTGTCCTGCCAGCAGAGTAATAGCAGCTTAAGGGAGGACAAGCAGAGGACAGGCCAAGATGTCCAGCCGTCTGTTTCGTCTTAGTGGGCTTCACAGCTGGAGGGTGGGGCCTGTAGTGTCATGACATAGATCTGTCACAAGGCAAAAGCCTTGGCCACATACACACACTGATTTTACAGAATAAATGAATACAATGCTATAAGTAAAAAGTAGGCTTAGTAAGTGACAACTGCAATTTTGGTGATTTTGTGTACTTTGGTCGAAATGTAATGCAAATGCTTCACATTGTGACCAAAGTACAAAGTACAACCACAATGATAGATCGCTTACGGTAGGAAAACCTTGCTCCAGAAAATGTACTAGGCCTCATGATTTGACCTATATTTACCTGAACCAAAGCACATGGGTGAACAGTTACAGAAGTTTTCAACTGCCCAGAAGAACACTGAAAAATGAGTCATTGCACAATAGACAGAAAGAGCATAGTGCATTATACCTACCTCCCGTTAAGTGTGACTCCCCTCCACCTCAACCCCTTGCCACCCTCCATCCCCTGCCCCTTAGGGGTGTCAGGGTAGGGGGGTTAGGTGGTGGCCTGTGGGCACCCATCTCTTAGTTCTGGACCTCCTGATTACAGAGGCCATTCAGTGACAGCAACATTCCCCCCAGGGCTCAAGATAACCTTATTAAGACACACAAATACCCCCCCCCCCCCCCCCCCCCCCCTCTCTGTCCCCTAATTATCTCCTGTACCTAACTGGTGGAAGGTGAAGGATAAGAAGGAATTGTAGATAACAACAACACAGATAGTTAAGTTCTTACTGGTGTTGGAGAGATTAGGGCAACATATAATCACCTCTAGCAAGACTGATTGGTGGGAGGGATGAGATGTTTACTATGTGGGCCACTAGAAACATTTAGAAAAGGAATTGTAAATAATCAAGATTGCTAAGTTAGAATCTAACATAAACTACATTGTTACCTTATTTACTGTATGGTAACTACAGTTTACTGTACAAACTGTCTTTCTGTTTGAATATGTTTTGGGTAGTGTCCTGTTTGCAGTCCAAGCATACGGTCTAAAACCCTGGGCTCTCTCTCTCCACAGACACGGATATGTGTGACTATGGCTGGCACAAGTTCCAGGGCCACTGCTACAAGTATGTCCCTCAGAGGAGGAACTGGGACATGGCCGAGAGAGAGTGTCGTCTGCAGGGGGCTCACCTCACCAGCATCACCACCCACGAGGAGCAGCAGTTTGTCAACCGTGAGTGTGTTCTTCCACGCACGGATCCCATTTAGGTTGACTTGACACACACTCAACTTATAATGCACCTCGTTCTTTAATAAAGATAGTACGTCATATGTTCTACGGCGCTATGGCTAAGAGTGGGTTCAATCAGACCTCCGGACAGTTGAGCTGGAGTGTATGTTCCGGCTGGTTTGCTCTGTCAATGGAGAAGATGGCCTGCTTTTGGGGCGGAGAGGGTAAGAGAGAGAGAAAGTCCAATGCAGGCAGGCCGAAACAGGAAGAGTGAGGCCGGCATTGAAAAATGAAAACATTTGTGTTTCATTCTGTGATGTGGGCAGGTCTTGGACAGGACTACCAGTGGATTGGCCTGAATGACAAGATGTACGAGAATGACTTTCGCTGGACTGATGGAAGCTCTATGGTAAGCTTATTCCCACACAAACATGGAATGGATCAATCTAAATATTTGGAATGGTGCTGACAACCAAAGCACAGTCATCTGGGATGCTGGACATTTTGCTGTCACTTTCTCATGACGTACTCTGCCCTCCCCCTTTCACCCTGCTAGGATCTGCTATGACGTTCTTAGCCTGTATGTGCAGTCAGTGGTGGTTCCAATTACACTGATCTCTTTTAAATTAGCCACAGACAACATCATCTAGAGCAACACAATCGCTGACATTGGCGCAGTCATGTCCTGCGAGCTGCTGTTTCTTTTTAAAGATATTTTTTTGCGGGACCTTTATTGGAAAGATAGACAGCAAATGTAGAGGCAGAGACAGCAGGGAAGACATGCGGAAATGGCCCGAGCCAGAATCAAACCCAGGCTTCTGAGTCAGCCCGTACTGTGCGAGCCCTACCCGGGCGCCCCGAGCTACTGTTTCTGTGTGAGTGTGTGTGTGTGTGTGGTGTGCGTGCGTCTGAGTAAACACAGGTGTCCAGAGAGTATGTGTCCATCTCATCACAGAAGTGGCGGCGTCTTGCTCTGTTTGTTTGTGTGGAGTGGAAGCTGACTGATGAGCCACCCCCCCCCCTCCCCCCCCCCCCAACTCCCCACCACACCATATCTAGACAGGAAAGTGGCTAATTGCTACGTACAGCCACGCTGCTCAGTCTTCACTTCAAAAGCTAAGAGGGAGGAAGGGGGGGGGGGGGGGTATGGAAGACAAAGAGGGCCTGGGGGGTGTAGGAGAGAGACCCCCTCCCCCCACCTCTACCTTATCAGATGGGAGTGAAGGCGTGGGTGACGCTTTGTGGCAGGGCTCTGACAGGTGGAGACAGGTAAAGCCCCCCACCACCACCACCATCTCCTTCTTTCCTCAAGTAGCCCAGCAGGCAGCCTGCCACTGTGGGGTCGGCCCACCACCATGCAGCCAGACACACAGATGGACAGCACCTGTGCTGGGCAAGAAGAGGAGGGGGGGCTGCCTGGGTGGTCAACTACAGAAGATATAACTGTGTTGACTTGAATACCAATATATTCTCTCATTTTGAACTCATGGCTATGTATTACGTGAGCAAAACAAGTTTTCAAAGCTTTCGCTTTTGACTGTGTTTATGTGTGTGCGCGTTGGTAGGAGTCTGTGTGTCTGTGTTTGTGGGAGTGTGTGCGTGTGTCTGGGTGTGTGTGCGTGCTTGTAGGAGTGTGTGTGTCTTGGTGTGTGTGCGTGCTTGAAGGAGCGCGTGTGTGTATGTTTATAAGAGTGTGCGTGCATGTGTCTGGATGTGTGTGTGCAAGTTTGTGCACATGGTCCCACTGGGCGACAGTGGGGGCCGTAGGGGGGGGGGGGGGGCGACGGTGTAACTCGTTAGTAACCTCTCACTCAACCAAGCAGGAAGCCACAGTGATGTTTGCTGACCATAATAACAGGCTTGCAGGGCCCGAGGGCAGGAAGGGGGGAGGGGTGTGTGTGGGGGGGGGGAGCGGGGGGTCACGGCTTTGAAGATAACGTTTGAACCCGGAGCCTCGCTGAAAGACTGTAGGCAGCGATCAATGCTGCGCCGCATTCCACCCCGCTGCGGCAGCTGTGTCCACACAGTGTATGCGTGTGTGCGCTCGGGAATTAGCCATGTTCAATTAGAGTGACACGCGTGATGTCATGCTGTCTACGTGATGTCATCGCGTAGCACCACACAGGCCGCTCACTGTGGCTGGCTGTGAACCCTGACTGATTATCCTACGGTGTTACTAAGCGGTAGCTAAAAGAAGTGAAGGCGGAGCAAGGGGCCAACTTCAGTGGTCGTGAAGTGTTTTTCCTGTTTGTGTTTGCACCGCCACGTGATTCGAGTGATGGCCGGACACAGGGGAAATGGCTCCCTCCGGTGGTCAGTCTGAGAATCGGCCTCACCTGAGACGTTGGCACGTCTTCCGTCTCCCAGGACCTCTGGCCGTTCTGACCTTTCACCTCCCACGGCTGCTCAGGCAAGCCAGTCACACAGTGGCGGTAATAATACACGCAGTGTGTAGATGACCTTTGCCCCCGAGGTGGCCAGAGTCTGGGAGAGTGTCGACCTTATCAGCTGTGCTAACTATACGCCGCCAAGAATGGTTCCTTTCAGGGGCCTGTGTGCGTCTGATGACGGACACGGCGACACAGATGGAAATAGCGACGGTTATAATTGTGTTTTTTATTTTTATTTTTTTATATCGTGTCTCCTGTGTCTTTCCCTCTCAGCAATACGAGAACTGGAGACCCAACCAACCCGACAGTTTCTTCTCCTCGGGGGAGGACTGCGTGGTGATGATCTGGCACGAGGACGGCCAGTGGAACGACGTCCCCTGCAACTACCACCTCACCTTCACCTGCAAGAAAGGCACAGGTAACCCTCGCGCCGCGCCGCCACGCCCAGGCTACCCCCATAAGAGGCGGAGAGGAACGGAAAGAAAGGTAAATGGTGTTTTGGAAACCGTTGTGACTCACCTCCTCGTCTCTCGTCCCCCAGTGGCCTGCAGCCAGCCCCCCCTGGTGGAGAACGCCCGCACCTTTGGCAGGAAGCGAGAGCGCTACGAGATCAACGCGCTGGTGAGGTACCAGTGTCGGCTCGGCTTCATCCAGAGGCACGTGCCGACCATTCGTTGCCGAGGAGACGGCCGATGGGACGCCCCCAAGATCGCCTGCATTAGTCGTAAGTTTGCTAAAAGCCCCAATTTGGGCCTTCGTCGGGCTCTCCGTGCAATATTTGGATTCGGTTGGTGGCAGTCCACCAACAGTACCTTGATTTAGTTAAGAGAGCCACCACATGAAGCTGAACTCCTAAACGATTTGCTTTAATCACTGCTTTGTCTGTCTGTCCCCCAGCCTCCAGCTACCAGAAGGTGTTCACCAAGAAGCAGCAGGTCAACACCCTGTACAGCATCAACAAACTGATAAGGCGCTCCGAGGGAACGGCCCTCCATCGCCATCGCCACAGAGGACGGCGAGAGAGGACGGAGGAGAGGCGGAGGCAGTGATCGAGAGAGATCCCCTACGCCGTAGGGAAGCAAGACTGTCCCGTTGGGGGGGGGGGGGGGGAAACCAGGAAGAAAAACAAAGACATTTCAAAGGATTTCGCTTTTTTTGGGGGGGAGACACGGAAACAGGAAAAACGTTTCAAGTGCCTTCTTGAAAAACATGCTGTTTTTAAGAATATTCTTATAAAGGGACACTGTTTTTATAACAATCTGGACACCTTCCGCCGGCTTCTGGACAAAAGGGAAGAACAAATCTGCGTCTGCAGAAGTACTCGAACTTTGAAGCAAGTAGAGAACTCTTTAACCGTTGTACGTTTGCGCCTTTGTGCAGGACTGTGCAATCATTGAAGCGTGTTGATGATGTCAAGGGCGAGAATGAAACATGCATTCACACGCTTCCGTGAAATGATAGCGCTTAAGGTCAATCGGAAAAAAATCCGTACGGCAGAACATGTGCTCGCCATGTCAATCAAATGCATGTCCTGTTTATAATACATATTTCAGACGTTGTGCTTTCTTTCAGCACTTTAACATAAGCATAATGGTTAATTGGACAACTATTATACTGTAACCATTGGTGGCCTTCCTACCGACATTTTATATGATTAGGACAATAATTGCCAAGTTCTCACTCCTTTTGTCCTTATGGAACATGGCCTTTTGACACAACTGCTTCAAACTAAAGTGTTGGCGTAGTGTTTGTATCTGCTCCTCTCTCTTCGTGCCATTACATGTTCTGCTTAGATCTATATTTTATGGAGAGGATGTTTCATGTGACAATAATGTGTTGGTGTTTGCGCACATGCATTTTAGACGTTTCTCCGACACGGTACACCACTTGACTGAAGGCCATTGACTTTCTGAGTGTCGACCTTTGGGGCCTTAATTCGTTCATTGAAGTAAAGCCATAGTAAAGGTTTTGTAAAAGAAAGAAAAGGTTGTTTTATTTTGTTTATTTTTTATTGACAACTAGTAAGGTTGTGTTTGACATTACAAGCCAATGTTCAGTTTGGTCTTTTTCGGCTCACAGTCAGAGTTCTGTCTCCTTGCTTTACGGCTCTACGTGTGGTATGGTGTTTCCTTAGGTCGATGTAAAACTACGATTGAGAGAATGTATTTTTGTGAAACAACTCAAAGAAGACTTGAACACGATGCCTGTATACCAGAGATGCAAATAATTTATTTTTCAAAGCTGCTCCTCATCCTCTATCGATGAATGCTTTCAAAGTATTCTCGCAATGCAATGATGTGGCCCAGTTTCAGTCTCCATACATTGTTGTTGTGCTTGTGCTTTCCTGGAGACAGATGACTTCCCAGTTTGTATTCACTGTTATGAAGGTAGTCTTTTATTTCGAGCTACATTAGAGGCCTTTTTTTTATATGACATTAGGGGTCAGCCGTGGACCAAAGAGTATTAATGGCTCCTGACACACATACGTAAGCCTGGTTCTATGATAATAGTGCTATTTCTGCTCAATACAATTGTACACATGTGTGAAAAAATCATCCATTTGTGGAGTCCCCTGTAGTTGTCTCCCTAAGACACATTTTTGTGTGTTTGTTTTGTCTGGCTGTTTTGTTTCAGCATTAAAGTGCACATAATAACATCTAATATTTATGGTATAACATTTATTTTATAATGTGAATGTCTGGGATGTTTTGTGAAAGAACTGTTTCATGAAAACAGACTGCTTTATCTGTTCTCTGTCACCAAAGAAATAAAAACAGCATTTTCTTATTGTATTTCACCTATTTATTGGAAGCATATGTTTATTCTGTCTCAAATCTGTGTGTCTTGTTTGGTCAAAAACATGAATTAAGCCTTGCTCTGTGTCGAGGGCTGATTGCCTTTGTTTGTCAGTAGTACAGTTGTGTCACCAGCAGATAGAGCTATGACACTAATGACTAGCCATGACAACCAATTTGTTTAGCTGAGGTAGTTGTATATAATGTTGTAGACTCAATGGTGTTATTTAACCCATGTTTGAATGGCTTTCTTCTGTAGAAATTACAGTATTATAGAATAGTATATAGACTGATTAAGTCAGTAAGTAAAGTATGCATGTGTAAATCCAAATTTTCTAAATATACTTTGGGGAAAATGTTATTGTATAGTAGGAATCAAACTGTATAGCTGTATGAGCAGCATGAGCCATAGATTAGTGTGCAGGGGATGTTCTCACGGTGTCTTTCATACTAATCTTCGATTTCAACACAACCGCCTCCAGTCTTTGAGCTGTGACAACTGCTAAAAAAAATAATAGTCTGTTATAAAATCTTCAGCATTACATGAGGATCTCTGGAAAGTGGATTATACTTGCTCCAAAAGCCCCTGGACAGACAGACATTCATACGGGAAAACACAGGGATTTGGAGTGTAAATTATAGTGAACAGATGGAACACAAATTGGGGGGTGAATTGGGGCTCTTGCCCAAATGGATGACTGTGCAGAAACAGTAACCACCATAAATATTCCATTTTGTTTTCACTTTTTTTGTTTTCCAGTAGCATGTGTTAAAGTGCTTGGCTGCAACTCAAGTTGATGTGGTGGAGCAGGAAGAAAGCAGCCAAGCTCCCCAGACAGTACAACTGGAGACCCACCAAACAAGACATGTAGTTCAGTATTTAGCAGTGCATGGACCATCATCCTTGCCTTCACTTCAGGGATGCTTGCTGAATCGTCACCCACTGACGTGTATTCAGGGACCAGGCATTCGTTATACAGTTTCTGTACTTTGAGAAATGTACTCTCTCAGGTTTTTGGTGAATGGTCTTGTTTCTCTCGCACAGACAAGCTTTCCATCATTAGAGAGGCAGAGACTTGGAGTGATTACAGAGTACGGAGAGAAACAAACTCCAGTCTTTCTCGTGAAACGCAGGCGTCCCGTCGTGAAAGCAACGAAAAAAAAAAAAAAAAGGCTCTCAGCCGGTTCCTCGAGGATAACTGAGGGTTTCTGGGATTGTTTTCTTCCCCTGAAAAGAGACACAAGTTTTGGAACGGAAATGGGCTCTGGCTCGCACTGGTTTCCCCGATCAACTCGGTCTCTGTCTCAGGCTAATGCAGCGTGACCACAGCTCCTTCAACACCCTGGCATGTCAGACACCTTGGAACTTCATCTGGGTGTCTGGGACCAGACAGAAACGTGCGCCGTATGAGCGGGTCACTCCTCCTCAGATGCACACACATGTAACAGAGTAGAAGGCACACCAACATGCATTCATACATACATACACGCACACACACACACACACACACACACACACACACACACACACACACACACACACCCCACACACACACACACACACACACACACACACACACACACACACACACACACACACACACACAGAGAAAGAGGTTATTGTACTAATCTGATTACTACACCCAATCTGGAAATCTGTGTGTAAAACGCAAAAAAAACGTGTTGTCTGGTCTTCATTAATACTTCTGGAAGAGGCTATTGTGCGATCTTCTCAAATCAGACAGTGGACTTTTGGACCAGTGAAACACTAACTCTTTCATAAATGGAGCCTTGTAATGAACACTGTTGCACATACTGAAGTTTACTTGAACTCAACCCCATCTGCACATCGTTTACCAAGATCAATAGTGTCACTCTGTGTCGCGTCATGAAAAGAACCAGAATCCATGTCAGTCACACATTTAAACCTATGATGCATTTTATGAATAAAGTCACGGCTGCGATAGGTTTTATCTAAACAACTTTTATTTTGTGTTTGGTCTTTTGTTCGAAAAGGTACATGAAATTAGGATACCCCCCCACAAAAAAAAGAAATCCTCCACCAAGTGTTGTGGCATGAAGAGACGGCAAAGATGGGACAACTCTGCAATGTTTATTAGTTCACTTTTCGTTTCCGTGAAACCAGATTCAACCAATTCAGCTGCAAGCAACCTTTACACTATACTGTAGTTACCAGACGTGACAAAGAGAGAGAGGGTTGAATGCAAAACAAAAAAAAAGGAAAAGCAAGACAAACACATTCAGTTCTTCAGCTATATTATCCACTGTATAGATCATTATTGGCTGGTGGTTTTGGCTTTCTTAGTTGGTTACTCCCTCAGTGATCTAGCACAATTGAGACGCAGAGAAGCTGTTCTAGTTGAATTTCTACTGTCTTTCTCACAGTTACTTTGAGCTTCACGCTCAAACTAGCTACTGCCCATTGATCCCTAGTTTAGAAATTGGGCCTCTAAGGATCCGAATCATTACAACATTTGGCCGTGTGATATCCCCTCATAAGCCTTATTCTGTTCTGCTGAATGTATGGCTATGGCAAGCCCTGCATTTAATGAATTGTTACATGAAGTTAAACCATATCAAAGACTGAACAGAATATTAGTTGAGTTTCCCTTTTTTCAAGTCCATCAAAGGTGCTTAGAAGGATCCCCCAAATTGTGTTGGGTCACTAACAAAATGGTCATCTTGAAACCATTACTGTATGTCTGTGAGGGTGTTGTGTGCCTTGTGTTTGCGACTCGTAACCTAAGCAACTCTGTGGGATCGACTGTACTCTGCGTCAGCAGCAGTTTGGATTGGTGTTGATCTTTAGTTGGCTGCCATTCCAGTGTGACACACATACAGCTGCTACCGCTGCCAATTGCAAGTGTCAGATTACCTCACGGCGAGCAAGGATGAAATTCAATTCTGATGCAACCGTAATATACTCTTGGCTGTGGATACGAGTCTGGGGATGATGTTGGGTTTGAGGAGAATAAGTATGTACGACATGAAAAACATTACCAAAAATTTATATCTGAGACCGTCATTTATCACACACTGTACATACAAGCTAATGTGAGGGATGATATGGTATCTTCAAGAGAAACAGTAACACAGACATTTAAAAGGAGTCAAAATACAATATGCCATGACAAACGAGACAAAGGAGAACAAATGACACATACACACATTAGAAAATACAAACTGTTTGTTAAAAAAAAGCAACACTAAGGGTTACACTTGTTAAATGATGTGTGAAACCTGATTTTCCCCTCATCCGAGTTATCCATGGATGATTGGTAACAGTCCTGGACACAGACATCCATTTCACCTTGCTCTGAACTGAAACTGGGAGAGATTGAATCCTAGCTCATGCCGTTGTACAGGATTCTTCAGGGTTACAAGTAGAGGAGGAACAGAGTGGCATTCTCTGAGTTGGTTTCCCAAGCCAGAACCTTTCTTAACTTTCCAAAACTCATGTTGAACACACCTTTACCCGGTTATTTGTATTTTATGTGCAGCATTGTCAGCCTATTTGACACTGCTTTGTGAGAGACACAATATGAGAGTTTTGTGTTTACTTAACTGTGTAAGTGTTAATCTTATATGAATAATGGCATGTTACTGCCTTATTTTTTTTTACTTCAAATGTTATCTATTAGCTTATGCACCTGCTCTAGATGTTCACTCCCTTTCACAAATCTATATATGGAAGACAAAACAAACTCGGATGCTGTTTCACAATCATCCCGTTTCTGTCTCTGTCACAA
Organism: Osmerus mordax; assembly: GCF_038355195.1. Lineage (NCBI taxonomy): Eukaryota > Metazoa > Chordata > Actinopteri > Osmeriformes > Osmeridae > Osmerus > Osmerus mordax. The sequence goes on along the minus strand of NC_090077.1, from coordinate 4,992,976 downwards.
AGTTTGACCAAAGTGCAGTGTTTTGTATGGACTGTGTGTAACATTGACAGACTACTACAGAGAATGGTGAAAAGTTACAAAATATACGAGGATCATTGCAGTATGAAAATGAGCTTTTACAGTATTCATTCTTTTGTAAGAATAATAAAAAAAAAGGTTATCACAGTTTTGGTAAGGTAATGAGCTCATGCTTAGTTCATGCGAGTTAAGTCCTGACATGTAGCTGTCTTTTATTGCTGTTGTTGTTTACTGTGGTTTCTCTTTGGTGGTCGTGTCGGCCCGATGCTGAGCCTCTCGCCCTCACTGCTGGGGTTTGAAGCAGTACACGCCGTAGAGCTTCTGCTTCTTGTCGGGGAAGCCCACGAAACGCACGGCGGCCTCCGTGGGACTGCAGTTCTTCCGGGGTCTGGAGATGGGGTAGCGGACGCTTCCGTCGGCGAGCCAGCCGGAGTCGCAGCGGTCGTAACCGTGCAGCTTCCACGCGGCGTACATGTGACCCACTTTGGCGATCTCTGCGCCGTCGTCATGGCATGCCTGCACGGCCTCATCAAAGGACAGCCTCAAGGGTTGGACCAACCAATAAAAATGACCTGAGGGGGGAAGAGACAAAAAGTTGCGATTTATTATTCTTTCTTGTATTATTATGCACAGTAATGATACAATATGGTTAACTTTGGCAAATAACAAAGATGAAATGTGTTAATAATTAATATTTTACCAATACCTGCACTGAGTTCACATTCATAAATAATTTCCTGTTCAAATTACAGTGAGACTGACAAATGAGCCATAACCACTCAGTCTGCTTCACTGCTCCAATAACAGTGTCTGAATATTTTGCTGTTTTTGGCCCAATCAACCCCCTAAAATATCATGATACTATAATAAATCATGGACTTGCCGTTAAGAGCTGAGGTGAAACAGAAGACATCGTAGCGGCTCTTGGACTTGTCGCGCTGGCCGTAGTTCCTGAGGCCGGCCCCGGAGTTGGTGCCTCCGCAGGGTTCTCTGGGGTTGGTGATGGGGTACTGGACGGAGCCGTCGTTCAGCCAGCCGGCGTTGCACCAGTCCAGGCCGCTCCTCCAGGCCTCGTAGAGCTGGTCGAAGTTGGCCACCACGGCATCCTGCCCCTGACAGGCCTGCTCGGCGTCGTGGAAGTTGAGGTTGTAGCGGCCCAGGCGAGGAGAGTAGGGGAACACCACACCTGGAGGAGACCGAGGAGGACCGGACTGTCACCTCAGAAGACTTCACTTCCTCACGACTCAATGGAGTCCCTCAAAGGGAACTATATCATACATCATAATAAAGTGACATGGCATAACATGACAAACACAAGCATGTGGATGTTCTGTTCAGTAATTTATAATCTGAAAGGAACAGTCAAGTCCATTCATTGGCAACATTTTCCTTTTTATGGAGGCATTATGTAACAGAGTTTTTCGTTTATTTTTCAGACGCTCATTGTCAATCTGATTTATAGATCCAACCTTGCAGTGTGGGTTGAAGAGTGTGTGGTCTCTCGTATACACATAAGGGAATAATGCATTTGCTGACATATGATTTGATGTGTTAGTTTCAGGCCTATTACTCTTTCCAGAGAGTTGGGAGTGTTGAAGGAGCAACCATCTCCACAGGGGCGAGACTGGAGCTAACTGCCTCATTTCGCGTCTGTCTGCCCCTCAGCAGGGAAGGTACAGCTCATCTCACGCGAGCTGAAAGGTGTTACCTCAACTGCCTCTTCCAAAAGTGTTTAATTACTTGGCTTAAGTAGAAAGACAACTTACCAGGCCAGACTCACACACACTGCAATACTTGCTACTTTTTTGGAGCTTATGTGTTTTCAGAAGACATTATCTAAGGGAATTTGTAACTACGCCCAACTGACAAATTGAGCATTTGCCCACTTCCAAGCATAAGGTCTACATCCACACCAGTCCATGTATCTAATTTGAATATAACTCTTTTGTCAGTATAAGCCGACATCACAGATGTTCAACTGGTTTTGCATGTTATATATTACTAACAATGAATCCCATAGTGGTCCGCAGTGAGTTGGACAGCTGGCTACAGTGTTGTCAGATGTGGAACTGCCCCAAGTAAGTTCACATTTGATTTGATTACCCAGATTCAAAGCTTTTCATTGGACGTGACTGTGACTGTGCCAATGTTAACAATGGCTAGTTGTGTCAGACTGTTTTGATTATGGCTAGAGATCCTGCTTCTCTCTGTTTAAAGATCCCCTTTTGTTACCTTGGAGCCAAATCTGCTCTGGAGGTCTTGGCCCAGACTAGAAACTACTACGATCATGAAATAGGACTGGATGCATGAAGACTGCTGAATCAGTTTTACCAATACAATGTATAACAAGTAAAGAACCGTTTTTCTTTGTTATATATTATACAGTATTTATGCAATGTGTACTCAGAAAGAAAAAGAGTCTATTCATGATCATTCAAGTGAAATGAATGAGTTGGAGGTTTCGGAAAGTTGGGGCGATGGATTAGATCAACTGGAAAATTAGTTTTACTCTGTTGCTGTTACAAGCTGCTCACGGTCAATCAGGAAAATATAGAATTACTTATTGGAGAAAATGAACAAAAGCGGTTTGCTCTTTCATCTTTCTCTACAGATTACGATGTTGAAAGTAAATGGAAGTGTCGAAAATGAATGAACTCAAGAAACCCCAAAGGAACTTTGGGAGATGCTGATGCGTAGACTAATGTCTCCAAATGGATTCCTTTTCACCAGATGCAATTATTTAAAATATCAACAGGGCGACACAAACGCACCAACAAAACGGGAAGATTTACCATCGGTTTGGCCTGGCACCTCCAAGATCACATCCTGAACGGTGTCGTCCATGCCGTCGATGACCTCGCAGCGGTACTTCCCCGTGTCGTCCCGGGAGACGTCTTCGATGATCAGCGATGCGTCATCCTGGTCGGCCTCCTGCAGGCGGACGCGCCCGTTGTAGCTGCCGTAGCTCTTCTTGTGGAAGCCCATGGACACCAGAACGTCCTCCTCCTGACTCTCGTCGGCCGACAGCTTGGTCCACTTCACCCTCATGCCCGTGCTGCCGAAGGCCATGCCCATCAGCCGGTGGAGCTGGCAGGGCAGAGTGACGTTGCCGCCGGGGACGGCAAGCACCCTCGTCCCGGTGTCCATGTCCAGCGGAGGTCCACTCTCTGGGGGGGAGGAAAGATTTGGAGAGGAAACTGCATTACACGGTCGTCTCTTTTGATGTTGTATCTCGAGTTGAGTGGCCGTTTTTTCTTCAAACGTGAAATCAACGTGTTGGTTCTACTGCTGACTGGATTGCAAACACATGAAATGGACTGAAGATTGACCTCAGAACTGTGGCTTAGCATATGTGGTTAGCTACCAAGTATCACTGGAACGAAATGGCCCAACTAAAACGTCCCATAAAATATCCTCTGCGCTTTTCGAACTTTTTGAAACCATTGATGACTACGTTTTGGAAGAGAACAACATTAGGAATCGCTGCCAGTTGTCATAGAATGCCTTGTAAAGTAAACTCGAATCCCTCTTATTTCGGCTTGGAATTAAAACATCATGCTATTTTCTAACAACCAAACTTTGGATTGTGAAGTAAACTCACTATAAACTGCATGGCCATCATTATCATCAAAACCTCTGTTTCCTCGACAATATATAGTATTGGATGAGGTCTACATTGTGCAATAGAGCTTTCATGTAGGGAAACATGTTGGTTGTATTTACAGCACGTTAAACATACCCAGAGTTACAGTCGCATACACTACAAACGTACATACACACACTCTCAGACACACACAAACACACACACACACACACACTGCAGAGGCCAGACTAAGCTCTGTCATCAAAGTGTCCCCGGGGCCCTGATTAGAGTCATGTCTCTTTGGGCATCAGCCAGTCTCCCTACGGCCTCTGGACACAATCAGCAGCAGCAGGCTGAATTCGGACCCAGCCGCCGCACCACAGCCAGCACCGCCACTTATCAGGCTCCAGGTTGTTTCACATTAACCCCCAGGATCAACTGTTTATCTTTCATCCGCCCCAGCTGACTTGTGTAAAACATGAGCCGGGCATCCCGCCAAGGCATGGAAACAAAGTCCGCTATTCATCTCCCCCCCACCCCCCCCCCCGACCCCCTCAACAAAAAAAAAAGGTGACAACTACGGGTTAGCAAAAACAGGCTGTCTGTTCTCACACACCTAGAGGTCTGAGTCATTCTCTTTTCCTCTCCTTTTCCCCCTCTTCATCCTTCCGTGCCGATCAGGCCACCATTCAGTTCAGGGAAGCCGGTACCGTTACATATTCCTAATGCGTTCCCACAATCTCCCTGACCTCCAGGGCTGGGAAGTCCTTCCAGGCAGGGCTGCCCCTCAGGAACCACCGCAGTGTGATTGCCAGGCTGCTCAGCCCAGGGACTACCTGATGGATGCACTTGACCCATGACCCCTACACCACAGTATCTGTCCTGACTAGTAAAAGCTGGAGCAGTGCCAGAAGATCTACAGTTGCCTGGGCAACACACACCACACACAAGTTACGAATTTGTTCTCCTTTTGGTTGGATACATTTAAATCCTATTTCAATCAACACACTAGGTTGATATATCACAATTTAATGACCCCGTACAAATGGAGTTGGCATGGAAATACGTTCTCAGAATGAAAAACAGGGGATTGATTGTTTTTGTGTAACCAAAGCCAAAACATTGTTTGGCAGGTTTGGACCCCGTATCCCTTGTTGCAGAGCTTGCCTGCAGATGTTATGTAACTTTTCGTAACAAATCAAAACTAGTTCCATTTCAGAATCATGCAGTTCGAAGGGTCTTGCATTAATTTGTAATGTATTTAGAGCAGAACATTTCTCATTTTCTTGCGCGTGCAGTAATCAGTCTCTTTCCACATCTCTCTTTCTCCCTCTCTCTCCCCCAAAGACTCTTTTCTGCATCTGTCTGCCTGGCCAACCCTCTCACTGAGAGCCCCGTGTCTATATCCCTGCAGGCTTCTCCATCCTCACCAACAGCCATGACCGGAAAAGCAGTTCCTCTGGCTCGTCGACGAGCAAAACCTTTCCCACATGTGCCATTACGGATGCAAGGAATCACTACCAGGCGGTCCGGGTTTGCTGCCTTCTGCTCGGATCCGCCACGACCCACCTCCCCCACCGCCGGGTCTCACCCATGTACTTCCCGCTACCTACCCTACCACCCCCCCCCCGCCCCCGACCTCCCTCACATGGTGGACACGTGGCCGGACTTTATGATATGGCCTACGCCATGTCAGTGGCCCACCATCGTGTGGAGTGATTTAATGAACAGAAGCTGTGCCGTTAAATTCTTCTTTTTTTCCACCTCCAACCTTTCCTCCTCGAAAAAAAAAGATTTCCTTTGGGTTTCTTACACCACCGTCACCCCCCCCCCCCCCCAACCCCCCCCACACACACACACTTCCAGACACCTCACTTCCAGCCAGGCAATGAGACCAGACACACACACCTCACACTTTATGGGGCAGAAATGACCAATCCCTTTCTGCTGCCAATCTCAGCGGAAACAATGCAAAGCCCTTCTAACGTCCCACGGCTCGACAGTTCTGGATCCGACTCCTTTCCAGTCAATCTCTCACGGATCACTCCCATCTTCTCTCTGCCCCATAAACCCTATGCTTGGGAAGCAGCTGACGGGAGTTGTGATTGGAAACTGAACGCCCTGAATGACAACATCAGTCTTCAAACCCGCGGGTACCATGACGACGTCAGCTCCTCCTCGCCAGCCCGACTCGCCAGGAGATTTACGCCGAACCATTTCCGACTTCGGATTGGGCAAAGATTCGCACGAGGAATAATGGACTTCCTTGTCTTGTTTGGTGGAAACATTGTTCTAGATGAATGGGCCCATCGTCGTCTGGTTGTGATTCCCAGTGCTCGGACGTGTGGTTGGGGAATGGGAAGTACATGGGGAAAACTAAGACATCACATGGGACAGTCGGATCCAGACTCCAGGACCATGCACCGTACAAAAGATACCCTGCACAAAGAATAGCCACACACAGCACGGCGAATGAAGAGATACACGACTCTGTCCAAGGAGGAGAGCCGGCGCACAAAAGCACATTGTGACCGACAGATATATGGACACGCAGACATGCCCGAGGTCGGGAGAGAAATGGAGGGAAAATAGGGGGTTTTAAGAGTTCTTCCACGCCGTTTCCTGCTACCTCAGTTACCAGTGGATATATGGCCCTCTGGGAGAATGTGGCCCCAATCCCTGAACACATGAAGTGACAACCTGGCATGTATTTAGGTTTATTGGCAAGGGGAGTCCTTTTCCCCGTCTGTCCTTTGTCACACCATGGCTTATTTATATAAGGCTGTTCCTGTGAGGTCGAGGGTCACCACCAATTTAAAGTATTTAACATATACAGCCGGGTCATTACGCCATAGCCACACCCTTTCTCACAGAATATTTTCTTCAAGGAGACGGGGGGGAGAGGGAATGAAAAAGTGAGGAGATTAAGTAAATGAACACATGTGTGCGACAATAAAAATAGAAAAAGAAGGAAAGCACTGGCCAAGACCTACTGGCATTTTACGACCATGCACAATTCTCTCTCACTCCGTAAAGACGACACACTACTGAGCGATTGAAAACAGCTGCTTCTTTGAGGGGTAGCAACATGAAACTATAAATTTACTGTAACATAATAATGGTCCAAGTGACACGTATATGTTCAGCGTCTGCAGGAGTTTAACAGTGTAGTTAACAATCCTTTGTAAAGTTTCCCCATTAGCGGTGCCGGAGAAGTCGAAGACGTTGAGTAGATTAGCAACTAATTACCCAGTCTGAATCTGAAGGGATATACAGGACGAGATTGTATGTTATACAGCTGTACTGTGTGTGTCATTGACTAGAACACCACACCCTAACACAGACCTTCTAGACATGGTACGCTTTACAACATCCTACATCTCTACAGGCAGACTGAGTCAATATTTTGAGGGAATTAACAACCACAGCTGTGACTAGACACACATCTACACAAACACCCACACGCACACAAGGTAACAAACGTGCACTCGGAAAGTGCACAAAGCTCACAGGTACACACACACACACACATGCTGGGCATGTTAAACTAATATCATCTTGATACCCTGGCGGTTATTCCTGTCAAATCAGAAGTACATCGGTTTGATTTACTGTATCTGTTTTCACTTATCATCCATAAAACACAAAAGCAATGCTCCACAGTCCAGATGACACAACCCATACCAGCTGGTTTTCTGAGCCCCAAGCCATGTTTCCCGAACCAGCCCCAATCCCAGAACAAAGTCCTGAATCCCAGCCCCTAATCCCTATCCTTATCCTTATCCTTATCCTTAGCCCCAGCCTAAGTCCTAGTCCTAGTCCTAGTCCTAGCCCTAGCCCTAGCCCTGGCCCTGGCCCTGGCCCTGGCCCTAGCCTTAGCCCTAGGCCTAGAACTAATTAGAGACCCAAACCTTAGCCCTTAAACTAGCCCAATACTAGCCCCAGCCCCAGCCTAAACCTCAACCTCAGCCCCAGATGCAAAAAAAAAAACCTCTGAGTGATCAGACCATGACCTCAGAGGGAAAGGGAGAGTCATTTGGACCGAGTTCAGCAAAGGGCTCTATACATTTCAGTGCGGTTGTTAATCTTAACTCCAGTCCTGTCAGGCTGCATGTGACGCAGAGAATTTCCAAACACTCGGAGGGTCTGGGTGAGTCAGAGGAGCAGGCACACCCCTGGAACAAGCATACATCAAGACCTCTCCATATGGCCAGTATAAAGATCTACTGTATGGACAAGGGCTGTGCCGGCCAGAGTCAAGTCTCTGACATCATGGGGCTAGAAACACAAACACACTCACTCACACTTAAACACTTTTATACACACACACACACACACCTTCAGTATGACATCATGAGCCCACAGGAGTAGAAGGAGAATTTTACACAGAAGGGGCAGCCCCTCATCTCCATACCCTGAGACCTGACATATACCTAGACACACACTTTCCAGAACTAACAACTCTTTTGATTTGCAGGGCAAAAACGATAACCAATATTAAGGTGTGCTTGCAATATCATTTTTGTTCGATCCATCCTATTTCTCTCTCGGTGAAATGTATTTTTCAAGGGGAAACCTTGCTTTTCAATGTACAGATGGGATTTGAAATGAGACAGAGATGTAATGGGTCCCATCCAATCTATGGATGGGGGGGAAATCGTGGACACAAATGGCCACAGAGCGAATCACCCAGAACGCTTCATTTCCGATGCCAAAAAATTACCAATACTTTTCGGCATTAACCCAATTTTCCTCACAGTTGTACAGAGTGAGTCATTTTGTGTGTAAAACCAGTAGCCTGGCCTCGATCCAGTGGGGTGGGCAGAGGGCCTCTTGGAGTGACAGGGTGATTTATCCTCAGCTCAGCGAGAGCTGGGAGAAGAGAGCCAGAGAGTCAGTAGTGACTCATTCTGTGGATGGCACCCCAGAGAGGTTTCCATTACCAGACACTACAATGACCCTGCTGTTGCATAATGGTCACACCATTTCACTGAGCTCCGATACAACACTCACACAGTACATGTGCGCGCATTCACACGCGCACACAAAGGAGACACACAAACGCATGCCGCATTTACGCGGAGGGGACACGCGCAGGCATACAGACATGGACCCACGCACACACATAGAGAGACGAGACTCTCTGCGTACTCTACACACACACACACGCACACACACACACACATACACACACATACACACACACATACACGCACTTTTCATCTTACCTGTGATTGGATGAGCAGTGCTGTTGACTACATCACCGTACACACTGCTGGCCAGACTGAGGGAAAGCAATGCGGTGCATAGCAGACTCATCATTTTCTTGTCTTTGTTTTTTTTTTCTCTCTCACCAGAGGGCCTGTGGACTGGAAATGCAAAAAGAGGTGCACCAAAAAAGAAGATTTAAAAAAAAGAAATACACAGATTTGTTTGCTCAGTAGCAAAGGTAGTCTGAGGAAGAGAGTTCTTTGTTCTGTGCCGGTAACCTTGGTGCAGCAGCCGCCGATGGTGCTACTGGAAAGTTTGGGCTCCTCAGAGGTCCAGACAAGTGCCTTTTATTGTATCCCGGCACGACTGAGACCACTCCCCCTCCCCTCAGACAGAGAGAGAGAGAGAGAGAGCCCATCACCCTCCACAGCTCCACAGAGACTCCCATCCGCCACACCGTACCCCCTCTCTCCCCCTCTGTTCCCGCTGTCCCAGAGGAGCAGGGGAGACGTGCATCAGAGTCAGACTGCCTTCAAACGCATCTCTGGAACCTTCTTCCCCCGAACCCCGAGGGAACCTTCCACGAGGAAACGCATTCACCTCAAAGGAAAAATCCCAATGTCATCGAAATGAGTGACACAGTCACTAAACTAAAAGTTCTACTTTTTCTTTTCTTTGTATTTGCGGTGTGACCGTTCCACAACAATGCCAGTCCATGTTCTGTAGCCTGGAACACGGTGCTGGTCCCCCAGTAATGAGTTTTTCTTACGGTGCAGGGTTCCATTTGGAGTGCTTCACCTTTCCAACTAGTGAGCAGGCAGAGGGCACACGCACCTTTACGGCTGAGACTGGGGAGCGAAGTACCTTAAATAGAGGCTGCGCCCACCTGCCCTGGGTCGTTGGGGGACCATGTGTGATCAGGGTTGGGCTGACGTGCGCCCCGACGATTGATATTTCTCTCGTTTCGATGTCCAACAATGACACGAGCCCCTTAAAATTTACTGGGTTGCAGAACGACGCCAAACACGTTAACAGACCATGTGGTGTTTCTACTGCATTACTTTTTTGGGGACATCACACACCCCACAAACTCTTCTTGTCTGGGCCTCGTTTTCCATCCCAAAATGTGACAGTCTTTACAGTAGAAAAAGGGCTTATAGTCTATTTTTATTTGCACACACACACAGCACGCGAGTTGTTCTTTCGCAGAGGTGGCGTACAACAGCTGACTAGATAGGGGACCAGACCAGATAGGGTCCACTCCACTGAAGAGGTTTCCACATTTAAACTGTAATCTCTGGAGGTCTCCTGGTCTGGGCTGTTTCCTTTCCATGGATGGGATGGCTGTGTGGTTCCAGGGATGGGTGGGTGGTGGGGGTGGGGGTGGGGGGTTTGTCTGGCCAGGGCTGTGTGTGGGTGTGGCTGACTTGGGCGTGGAGAGGGGGTTGGAGGGCGGGGGCATGTGTGGTCTCTCCTAATCGTTTTCTCAGGCGTCCAGCCCGGACCGGTCTTTGAGTGACGGCAGCGCCGAGGGAGGAGGAACACGGTGCAGGTGGCGCGGGCCTCCTCCATCACTGGAGTTGTTACAGCTGGGGGAAATTCAAACATGTCTGCCTTTGTGTCTCTCTTCCTCAACCCTCTCTCTCTCTCTCTCCCTCCCTCCCTCTCTCTTTTACACCCCTCCAGGGTTGTGACAACACCCGTGCCCCCTGAGAACACAGTGAGCCCCTGCCGTCCCGACTGAAGCCCCAGTTGTCGGCTCACATCCTCCGAACCCTGACGTCTAAAGCCACTGGAGGTGCCGGAGTGCTTACATAAGCCGGTCGTCCTGTCTGCCTGGCACACAGTCCAGAAGACAAACAAACACGACACGAGCTCCCTCAGAAGGTTGCCAGTTCGATTCCCGGCTGTGCCAAATGACGTTGTGTCCTTGGGCAAGGCACTTCACCCTACTTGCCTCGGGGGGAATGTCCCTGTACTTACTTTAAGTCGCTCTGGATAAGAGCGTCTGCTAAATGACTAAATGTAAATCTCGTGGCACAATCCTTGCGCCCCTTGCCGTAAGAGTGTCAGAACGCAGGGGAGTAACCTGGCAACACTGGGGGGATTGTGTTTGACAACACTCTGTGTATATGCTAATGTGAATCCCGACGAAGGCCAACCCACATTCAAAAGGCTTTTCTCTGAAGTTGAATCGTACAAGCGATATTCAGGCCACATGCTGTTTCGGGTAATCCGAATACTTATGGCAGAAGTGTTTGGCAGTTCATTTGAGAACTTCTCTGCTGCTCCAGGCTAGAAAGCAACTACAAACGTGCAGCTCTGCAATCACTGTGGGATCTCATCTCAAAACACAGTTCTGTAGTGTTTCCAGCCTAATGACAGCAAGCAAGGTCGTGATTGCTATCATTTTCACCCACTGAGGGAAACACTGACATTTAAACCACAAGAGCAAATGTACGGCTTTCAACTACTCTCTAGTCAACGCGGCTTGTTCAGCATTCAGGCCCGGGGCAACAAGCTTTTTCTTGATTTTTATTCTGAGCAAAAAACCCTTAATCCCCCTCCCGTATGCTTTATTGCTTGGATCTCTCATCACCCACCGATTCCACCTCTCCCTGTCTGCATCTTTTGTCAGTAGCAATCCTTTTTATCATTTCAAAACCTGTTGCCTGAATAGAAGCCAGTGAACAACTCACACAACACGCCCCCATCTTGTGACTGAACTCTATCAGACGTTGAACAAATTGGCCTCATAAAGAACTTGCAGAGAGATATAAAGTAGATTAAAAACCACCCACCAAAACATAAAGTCACATGAACATGACAAATGCAAAGAAATTCTGTAGCCTACTGCACATTACCTCTAAAAGAACATGCCTGGCCAGATGATGGTGTACAAACGGTATAATTATGCAAAATAGTTCCTACAGCAATCATTAAATTGCCTGCTATAGTTTAGAATATGGCAGAAAATTGACTTTCTCTCAGCACAGGTAATTAATAAGCAAAGAGTCAACTAAATTACCTGTCAGACCAAAGAAGCCAGTTTTTTACAGACAAACTACCAAAATACCAACATATACCAGGGTATATAATATTATATATAGCAATGGGAGAGAGCCCAAGATAAACACAGCTCACCCTGGCTTAATTCAAACTGCTATGGAAGCCACAGTGGAAAGTAGTCGTCAGCATTGTAAACATGTCATTTGCTTTTGTGTAAGTGCATGTGTGTGTGTGTTTGTGTGTGTGTGTGTGTGTGTGTGTGTGTGCGAGCGACCGTGTATTTACACTTGCTTGTATCTGTTGGCCTTGCGCATTAACAAATCTATGCTGTGATTCATTTTGTGTGCGTTCATTACTGTATCCATAAGCCCGTCCATCTGTTGGCTTGTGGGAGTGCGTGTGTGTTTGTGTGTGTGTGTGTGAGAGAGAGAGAGAGAGAGGACTGGGCGTACTGGACATATAGATGTATACGGAATGTCTGGAGGCTCTGAATTTGGCGTCCCACCTAGAGACTCTTTCCCTGAGTCTGTGGCGTCAGAGCCAAGTCTCGGGGCCGTGAGCACATTCACAGCTGCCTCTCTCAAGGCGTGCTCTTCCTGCTCTTGGCAGGCTGGTATGTTTCCCGTTAGCGTAAAGGAGTGTTCCCGGAGCCCCTGCCATCGGGGGCCACTGGACGGGGGCCGGACGACGGCAGGCCACCAGAGGGGCCGCCCCGGGGGCCCCTCAAACCAACCTACACAAAGACCCCGAGGACAGGGGGTCAAAGGTCGAAGCGAAAGAAGTCATCCCATGTTAGCAAAGGTAGCCTCCGCCAAACACATGTTCCACATCATCTCCACAGACACAATATGTGATCGGGGTGGGGAGAGACGGCGTAGGCCGACGCCTGGACAATGACTTACTTGCTGACAGTAACGTGAGGCCTGGTCAGGACAAAAACAAGGTTGCAGAGAGGAGTTGATGGGCCAGGGGAGGATGAGCACAGCAGGGACGAGTCGGATCAACCCCTGGATCCAAGCTCCAACGCAGCCAGCGTCCACGCCGCACAGCTGGCGTGTCCGCGCCTGATCCTCCTCAGATGAGCTCGGAACAAAGACACAGTGTTTCGTTACCCTGTCTTATCGCATCTGTCATCTGATCCTGATTAGGGATGGATCGGCTCGCGGTGCGGTAGTGCTGGCAAGGCCATTCCCAGCATATGCCATCTGTGTGCTTGGCGCACAGGGCGGAGGTGGTATGGACAGACGCGTCCTTCGGCGATGCCAGCTCCGTGTCACCCCGCATTATTTCAGTTGGAAGAAACGCTGCGAATTGAAATTTGCCCCGACGGATTCCAGATGGAAGCGCACACTCCACAAGACGACGTTACAGTCGTGAAACTTCACTCCATGCCCAGGGTTGGGGTGGTTGTAGGGGGTTGAAAGAGTGTTAGCTGATGGCTGAACAGGGTTTAAGTCCTAACTCAACCTGTCTCACTTAACATTCATGTTAACCTCTCTTAAAGTTTCCCACGCCAGCCTTTGAAACTCTACACAACTTCTGATGGAACGCGCGAGAACCGGCGGGCATAAAACACGCCTCAGGCCAGTTTATAACCACGGGGGAGGTTGGGAGCACATAATATACAGCAGTGTGGCCAGTCTCGTTCACTCTCTCCCCCTCTTCCTCCTTTCCTTTCCCCCTTCTCTCTCTCTCTCTCTCTCTCTCTCTCTCTCTCTCTCTCTCTCTCTCTCTCTCTCTCTCTCTCTCTCTCTCTCAGTCCCAAAAGCCTCCCACTCCATCCTATTTTCCCCCGTCTGAGTCCCGAGCCTTTTCTCTTGGCTGTGCAGTCTTCTTTTGGGGGCAAGGCTGCACAGCTTCACTTTGGCCACAGCTGTCGTCCATTCTGGCGAAGGACCGTGGGAGCCACGCCATGATTGTTAAAAGGTTGCCTGAGTTATTACACCTCTTACGACGGCTTATAACAGTAAATCATGTATTCACAGAGCGGCCCCTCCCGCTGGTTGTTGCTGGCGAAACTTGTGTAATATTTGTGGCAAATTTCTTATTTGCGGGGAGAATTGGACAAAAGTAGGTCGAATTTTTTTTAAGAGCAGTAGAACGATTTTCTAGAAGATTCTTGTTCGGTTATCAAATCTCTTACAACCTCGTACTGTAAATCAGGAAACCACTGGAAATGTCATCTCATATCTGTGCCCAGGACTTTGTTTCTGCCAGCTGACTGTTTAATGGATACATTAGCGGTGCTTGTAATGGAAAGGAGTGGTTTGGAGTATTTTCTCGAAACGTCATTTGTTGCAAAGACTATTGCGTGTGTGAGCTGCATCTTGGCAGCCACCTCTCTCTCCTGCCAGCCGCTGGCTTTAGCTCACGTGTGGCCTGAAACACTCACAGTGTCCTGGTGGTGCAGGGCAGGGCAGGACTCAATGGAACACCATATAGCTGACTCAGCGATGCGTCATAAAACAAATGGCCCATGGTGTCAGTGAGAATCAGAGAATAATTGGCCTCGCAACAGGATTCATTTGACCCGTGTTTGGGGCGAGTCTATAGGGCTTGGAATATGGAGTCAGCCGTGTTGGAGACAGAAAGGGAGAGGCTATGATGTGGGAACAGCCCCATCATTTCCAGGCATGGATCTGTTGTGAGTGAGTCAGGGGGAGAGAGAGGGATTGAGGAAGTGGTGATCTGCAGAGCACATAGGCACATTGGCTGGCTTCCTAACTTGGGTCCGGACAGAGACAGACATGTCTATGTTCCTTAAAAAACAAGGGAATTCACTGACATGGAACAATCAACAATCAAACACTGTGTATTTTCTTGTGCTCTGAATAGGGTTGCTTTTGGCATAGCGCTCAAGAGCACAGGACAATTATGTGTTATTATGTATTATACTGTATAATTTAAAGCATTTGAAAGAAAAACATTCACAAACAAAAAACTATTTGTCTTCCATACAATATCTAAAGATAAAGCAAAACGGATGGACTTGGAACTCAGATGTGATGGCTGTACAGTACATTTCACTCCTCTGTGGAGAACATTAAGTTGGCTGTGTTAGCAGAACATACTGGTATGGTTAGTTTATATTTGTATATTACTCACTAGTGAGTGAGTGGTGCAATGTTGCACCACTCACTCATTGGAAACGAACATTGAATAAAACTTGAACTGCATTCAATTCACATTTGACCGCATCCACTGGTGTGTCACCAATAAGCGAGGGGAGGCTGGGGTTCTTGTATTTTGTCCCTATGGACTCCTTCAAACTGAACTTCTCATCATGGCATGAAATTGGTTAAACGCTTTCGTCTGCAACATTATCTTGATTTGTAAGACATGCAAAGAGAAGCACTCAGGGGACAGAACACAGGAAAAAGTCAGGATTATGTGTTCATCTCTGGTTCTCGGTACAGTGACTGGACCACAGGCTCTTGCAGAGTCAGCAGCAGAGGCTGAAACCAGGCCAGGATGACCTCTGTCAGATGTCTAACTGACAACAGATTAGCTTACAGATGACTGAACGGGGCCGGCGCTGAACTTCATCGTTCTCATAAACGTATCCCTTTTTGGAAACTAGTCACATATGGACACATGCTACCTGGAAAGCCCATGTGCTTTTCGGTGTTTTTGAAACAATAATTCCTTTGTTTTTGAAAGTGAATCCAATCCCTGCTGAAACGAATTGATGAGTTTGGACACCGCAGTGAAGAGCCTGAGAGGGGTTCAGAACATGTGCGGTTGGAGGCCTGTTCCAGATGACGGGAGGAACTGGCTCACAGCACAATGGAAGACACAATGAGGTGGAGTGTACAGTAGTGAATCAGAAGGTGGATTCACAGCCATCATTGCACCCCTGGTGATTTCATGAATAAGGCGGGAGCTTGGCGTGGCCCGATTTTTACAACCACACGTGTGTGTTAATCATAACTGACTCAAGGAGCCATCAAAAGTAATATCATCGGTTGGACATTTGGGGCCGGGATCGAGAACTGGCCAAGGACAGGGGCATGGTTTCACTAAGTCACTTGGCGCCGAATACAAAAGAGGCACTTCAAACCACTTTTCGAGCGTCATGTCAGTTGTTTAGCTATTTGCTTTTCGTTTGGAATAATCAACATATTCTGTCCTCGCGAGTGAATGGCGCACACAGAATGGACTTGCGTCTGTTTGGAATCGTAAAATGGGCCGTTCAGTGTCCTTCAGCAGATTGAAAACAGATGCTCGAAACACCGCGGCAGAGTTTGATCAAAACTTGATGCTTTGATATAGCAGACTTCAGGGATCGCACACAATTCCATGGCAGGAGCTGCACACGTTGTGCTTTGGAGAGCGAATGTCCTGACGTGGTTGAAGAGACCAGGAGACGCATGTAGAGCACAGCTACCCACTGAGAGTACGAGAGGTTCAGATGGATCACTTCCCTAAACCTACAGACAATACGATATCTTGGCTCAAGTGTTCTCCCAGTGGGAATACATCGCCAAAGGCAAAGAAACTGTGCAATGAAAGGATAACAAAAAAGTATAATTGGGGAAATGAGGCTCTTAACACGTAGGTCTGAGATGGAAAGGAAAATATGCCCGCAAATCGGGTCAGGATTAGTCATTGGTTCGCAGCTGTCAAATTCTTTCACCTCCTGTTTAATTAAGTCTCTGTGCTGCACATTACAGGCCACAACAGCCCCACGTAACAGAACAGATGGGTGGTTAAGTCACCCATGCAAAAGGAAATAATCTATCTCTTGGGGATGTTTCATTGCAACGAAGCACTTACCACGATAACAGCATACTTACCTTAATACTGTACTTAATACTGTAAGTGCAGCCTACAGTTTTATAACAAAGACGGAGATTGATTGTAGGAGAAGCATTTTTTGGGAACTACCGTACTTAAAGTATTCTCTTTCAGTTGTGGGAGAGTTTGGGACCACACACACACCACACACACCCACTCCCCACCTCGCCGTGGTAAGCCTACTGGCCACATCCAAATGGGCTTCCAAGTTGGAAACATCCACTTCGTGGGAAAGAGCACTCTACCTCAGTGGTATGCTGGTGCCTGGGTGACCAGATCATGTCACAGGTCCTTCAGTCCTATTCTGAGACAAAGAGGTATCTTCTACAATCACCTGACACCTGTCAGAAAGAGATCTAAAAATGGACATGGGATCAAATGAGTGTTTCTGGGTGAAGGCGCTCGGAGCTTTGCTGCGCGCCCTTGCGAAAACAACCTTAAATGACGTGTTCTGGTTTTGCGTCAGACTCGGAAAGGTGTTCTCATGAACGCAGGTCTCTGGAGGAACGTTTTCTGCAAGGCGTTGTGTGAAAATGCCAAATCTGGCAAATGACTCACATGGCAATCACTTCTCTGGGAAAATTGTGATTAGTGAGATTAGTGAGAGGGTGTGGGTCAGTTCGGTGTTTCTCTAGTAGAGCGTTAATTGCTCTGGAAAAACAAGCACTGGAAGCAGAAATCAGGGGATTCCTCCGTTTTCTTGGCATCCATATTCAACTGAGCACTTTTAAATCATCAACAATGGCACCCTTTCTCTGTCTTTTCTACAGTAATCGACAGAATTGCCGCACAGAACCACCAACAAAAAAACAGCAATTATTTTACCCCTGTACCAATCCTCGGTTGTAATAGAGAATTCGTTGTGTACCTTAGGAAAGAAATGTGACCAGAGACAGAAGAACAGAGAGGGAAAAGTGTATCCACTCATTCCTCCTCCCAAACTCTATTTGAAGTAGAATGGCCTTGAGTCTGGGACCAGCTCAATCAATCCCTCAACATCACTGGTACTGTAATTACAGCCAGACCCCAGGACTAAGTTCATCTAAGCCCGGTTCAGCTGAGCTTCCCAATCGGATGTGGCTTCATGTCCTTCGACCTGCAGACCTGCCGGGCAGCATTGAGGCACCGTCCCCCCCTCCCTACCCACCACCCTCCCACAGCAACATTCCCCCCCTTCCTCCTTCAAAGCCCATACAGGAACAAACACCAACATGGCAACGGTCATGTGTTCACCAAGAGAAGTCCATTAAAACTCAAAGGGAAGGGAGGAGAGCAGAGGGAGAAAAAAAAGAGAGAGAGAGAAAACAAAAATTGATTAAAAACACACCGCCGATCGCTGTTCCAAACGTACGTTTCTCTCATTATAGGTTTTTATGACGAGACTGGAGCCCTTCCCAGCATCTGATGGCGCACACTTTGAGGGGCCAAAGGGGGCCACGTGTTCCGAGCCTGTAGCCCTGATACTAAAGGGCCAAAGCTGGGCGACTATCATCACACTCGGAGGTCAAACCTCGCAGTTTAGGGTCAATGAGTCATTGGCCCATTGACGTACATTACCCAAAGTGATAGCTCCACAGCTTGGCCCAGACTGACTATAAACAAGATTGTGACGAGATAAACGTCAGATTAGAGATTAGAGCGATTCAACTCAAACTAAATCATTACAGTATATTTTACTGTGGTCGGCCCCTGAGTTCCAGACAACCCCCTTTTTACTCCTCCAAATCCACGCAGGAAATGTGCTTGATTATTGGGGTTTTTCTGGGTCGGACTTGACTTTATTCAAGTCTGTAAATTATTGTCTGTAACTGTAAACCCAATGTCCCCTTTGTTTACGAAGCAATCAATTAAGCAGTGCCTCTTTTGTCCTCACTGCTCCCTCACAGGCCCAAGAGGAAGTAACGTTAGCTAAGTACTTTGGGGATGGAGAGACGCGGACCACCCGACAACTCCCAAACACCGCAGAGGTTAGAGACCACCCCCAACAATCTCAACTGGGTCGAGTGACGGTGTTGTGGTACAGTCCCCAGCTGTTGCACTTCTCCCCGGCCATCTCCCCTGAAGTCCTTAGGACACATATCAACAACTGAAGAAACATATGGGTTTAATAGGGCCTTTTGTTGAATCCAGGCTTTGGTGTTTTCCCCTGTAACTTCCTCTGATGATATAACTCATAATGTCCCTCCCTATCCCTCTAACACATACAATATCCCTTGGCTGATGAAATCCCTTCCCTCGTGAATACTTGTCCTGCCAGCTTGAAACACAGACTTGGACAACTCGGACTGGTTTTTCATGTATTGCTACGCAAGACAATATTGTAACCCACACACAGTAGAAAAAAAGAAGACTTTTGGCCACACCAAAGGAACTTTTCTCCCACTCCAAGTCTGTATTATATCAAAATGAAAGATAATCGGCTTACGTAACAATATCTAAGATTCGGTTAGAGACAATAATCCGCATTTTAAAATTGAGGCTACATGCAGAATTCTAAACATGTACTGTGTACACTGTTCTGAACACGATGGCTGTGGTCCACCACATGAGTATAGAGAGTCCCTAATGTTCCCCTTCTACCAATGAGAGCACAGCACACGTTTCCCCCCTCCCCCCTCATCTCCCCTCCTCTCCCAGAGCCTCTCTCCCTCCCTCCATCCTTCCCTCTTTCTCTCTTCCCTTCTCCCTCTTTTTTCTCTTAACCCCTTCGATGAAACGGCAGCGCTTTTTCACGCTCTGTAAAAGCTTGGGCCGTAAAGGAACGGGCAAAGAGAAAAAGACAGAGAGAGAGAGAGAGAGAGAGAGAGAGAGAGAGAGAGAGAGAGAGAGAGAGAGAGAGAGAGAGAGAGAGAGAGAGAGAGAAAAAAGGAGACATCCGCTTACAAAGATTACAATGGTCAATGCACGACAGTGAATCCAAGAAGAAGAGGGGAAAGGATCAGCGAGGCGAGCACCGATCAGCCGTTGCTCCTCCGCTCCTCCTCCGACGGCCGGGCGGCAGGCTGGACAGGGTGTTCCGTGTGTCCCCGGCGGCCTGTTTCAAATCAGACGGCCCGGCTGACTGTTGTCGATTGTGCTGCTGCCATTACAAGCCGCCTGCAGCTGCCTCTCACTTGGGTCCCGTTCCCATCCAGCCCAGGGGTCTCTCCTGCTGCAACACGTGAATGGCTTCCACATGTTCTCTCCCCAGAGGAAGGGGTTGGGGGAAGGGTGCCGGGGGGGGGGGGGGGGTTGGGGGTGGGGGGGGGGGGGGGGGCTTTCCACCCTACGCTGCTCGTTGGTGAGCTCGGAGTGAAAGAGCTTTCATCAGTCTCGTATAATGAACCAGATGGCGGCGTGAGGGCGCGCTACGGACGGCAGGGGCGAGGCTACAGGGCGCTCAGGACTACGACTACATGGCATCCATTACCTTTCCACGTCCCACATGCACGGTGTGCTTGAAGCATGCCATGAAAAGGCAAACAAATTACTGTGGGCCTGCATATTGATATCATTATTTCCCCTGTTGGCGCCTGCAGACTACAGGGCCCAGCTCTCCCGGAGAGCGCGCTGGGCCCCTCCCTTCTGGGTCGGGAAGCTATTGGCTACCTAGCGTCAAGCTGGTTCTCATCCAACGCTCTTGTCTTTCCCACCAGCATGCAGTAATGGGATTAAAGCAGAAAGCGCTAGGGAGAACTGTATGGCCACATTGTTAGACTTGGTATTGATGAAGTAGCTCTGGAAGATAGAGGGACAGGCAGAGGACAGAGGGACAGACACTGACGAAAGAATAGATATTAGTGTCATGAAATGATAGAAACGGTTTTTGTATGAGGTGTTTGTATGAGATAGTCTGTGCATGGCACAATGTCATAAATGTAAGAAGTAAAATAAAAAATCTATGTCATAATGTACATACTTGACAAGGTTTAGGCATGAAAACTCAGAGCTTATGCTTAACACTAGGAATTGGATGTGTATACAATTGCTACCTTCCAGAAAAGGTCGCTAATGCAAATCTGAGCTAACAGACATCGTCCAAAGTGCCTGGAATGGTGTCAGAAACCTTCTGTAAAACACCTAGTAACTTCCATCGCTCGCCTTTAAGTCCGTGCGGAAAGTTGGCCTGAAGTTCCCCATAAGTTTTGGGGTTAGAAAGGAGCCAAATGGCACCCTGCTGACTGTTGTGTCAGTGCGACCTGGAACACAGCTGGTGGGAAGTTGTACAGAACTGTGCAGAGCTCCTTTCCTTGTTGGTCGACCCTAACAGTGTCTTTACTGTACATTGCATGGCGCTTGATCGGCCATGTGTAACGTCTTTATAATCCCTGGTGTCTGTTGAGTGTCATTTTGTTGACCAATATGACAGTGTGGTGATGGTGGTGAGGTATCTCAGTTTAACTGTGTACAGGTGGTTACTCTTTGGATTTACCTCACTGGCTCTCATTATCCGGTACCCCCCCCCCCCCCCCCCTGCCCTGCACCCCACCTCCCCCTCTTCCCCCCCCCCCCCCCCTCCTCCCCCAGGGTGTGAGTCCTTAGCGAAGCGGCCCAGAATCCCACACCATGAACTTGTAACACGGTGGGGGGGGGGGGGGGGGGGGAGGGCTCTGTGCCTCTCTGCTCCTTCGAACCTCCTCAAAGAAACACAAACCTCCATTTCAACCCGTTTCGCCTCTGAAACGCCATCCATCGGAGTTTCTGTTACCCCCTGCCAAACGGGAGGCTCCCCTCTCTTTCTCCCCCTCTCTTTTTCTCCTCCTCCCCCTCTCACCACCCCTTCATAGTCCAGCTGACAGCCTGTGGTCCACCCCTAATTTAACACCCCTCGCCTCCCACCTCGATCCCATTTGCCCCAAAACTGCTCGCAGGCTAGTGATATTCACCCTTCGCCTCACTCACCCCAGGCTGACACCCCCCCCCCTCCGAAACAGGTCGGTACCTCATGTTTCGGAAGGCCGTCATCTACATGTCAGTCAGACCTGAAACCAGACCGAGCTTCCAGCAAAGGGGGCCACTTTCCCAAATGAAAACCATCGCGGTAATGACTTCCCGATTCCATGACCAATGAGTGCCTAAAAGGGGGGGGGGCGGGAGCCTTGTTACAGAGAAGGTGACCCACCTAGTATGAGGCTGATTGTAGCCCTGTCCTGGGACTTTTTACCCTAGCCCGCTGAGTCATGCCTGTGGCTGAGGTGGGCCATGTGGCGGTACTCTGTGGGTCACTGTCAGCAGGAGGGGCTCTCTGGGAGGCCCAGCTCTGGAGCTCTGTACCTGGCCGAGGAGGAGAGAGACGGCCCCTGGAGAGGGATTCCGTGGTGCTTATGCAACCCAACGGTCCTGTAGTCTACCTCACGGTTAGAACTCTAACGTATAGCCCCTGCTTCTAGTTAACACGGCCAAAGGGGGGAAAGAGAAACGAAAACGAGTCACATCTGGAAGCTATCTCGCCGTAAACTCCCTGTAAAGGAGGCTGCCGACGGGAGCCAGAGAAAGGCACTAAGACGGATCAATCTATCACACGAAAGGCTTTTGGAAGTTGATACACAGCCGGTGTCAGAAGAGTTTGGTTCCACCTCCATCATGTCCCGGCGGTGAAATTCCCGCTGCACAGCACAAAAGGAAATGAAACCTATGAAAGCCAGCGGAGCGTGAAGAAATCACGTCAGTGGTCGAGATCTGGGGGGGGGGGGGGGCTTGGGGGGGGGGGGGGGGATTTCTGTTTGTGACCCCCTTATTGCATTCACCCCAGCTTCCCCAAACCGAAATCTCTCCGATCTCTTTCTTTTCTCCATAAAAGAACCCGGCTCCACAAAACGAGCCAGCTCAACACTGCCCCATTGTTGGGGGGGACAAGACATTTGGTAACACTTACTTGTGAGGGGTCCCACATGAGCTTGTTCATGTATACATGAGAGCCTGTGAAGACCCCAGAGGTTTGTCCATAGGATAACCTCCCCTTCTCTGGTGCATTTGATTTCAAGAGATTGCGAAACAAACTAACAATTATTCCCAATGTTTGACACAGACTCACACAGTTTGGATTGTGAGCAATACAATCTCAAAGGGAAAAACGCCAAAAACAGGAAATGTGTCAAGTTTGACTTGTGAATGTTCTTGTTCTGGGAAAAGTTGGTGGTTATGGCTGAACTGTCACAAGCTGACAGAAAATACGCCCCCAAGCCCACTGAAAGCAACTACAACTCATTTATTCAATTGTCTGATCATCTGCATTTTCACATGAGGAAGTGGAACTGCAAAACTAGCATTAGCAGGGTGATGACAGGGAGGGAGAGATGGTGGAAGAAGGGTCTGAGCAAAGGGTGCACAGAGACAGTTAAGACGGAGAGAGAAATGGAGAAAGAGAAAAAAGAAGAGAGAGGAGAGAGAGAGAGAGAGAGAGAGAGAGAGAGAGAGAGAGAGAGAGAGAGAGAGAGAGAGAGAGAGAGAGAGAGAGAGAGAGCAACAGTGTAGTGATGTGCAACATGGGCCATTTTTGAGAACACTCCATTCTGAACACTGGTTTGGATCAGCCTTACATTTTGACAAAATGCACAAACTGTTCAGAATGCACAGTAGGCAGACACTGCAGAATTGGATCGCTTTCCCTTCAATGTTTTATGTTAATCTCCCTTGGTAACACTTTTGCATGAAGCTCACAGGCTCAAGACATATTTATTGCCTTTTAGCAGACATGCAATGGAATATATGATTTATGTCAGAACAGGATGTTACAGAATAGTATGGATATTTCCATGTAATCCTGTGTAAAGTGTAATTTACCATGATTGCCACGGGAGGGCAATATATTTATCAGACTTGCATTAACGCTTGAATAGCTTTCACTTCTGCTGCATGCTCTAAGGGTAGAGTTTTACAAAGGGCTACCTATTCACCTCAATGATGTACAAGAATCCTCTGATAATATCAATGCTATGGCTTTTATATAAAGACTAAAATATAATTCGACTATGTTGGCCAAAACAATACTAGTTTACAGAGGGTGAGCAATAACCTAACGCTCACAACAACGTTTATGCTGAAGTATTCTAGGGCTGAGGTGGATAACTGCTTGCCAATGAAACACAGCCTGTCTTCCACACCCTCAGGTTTCCTCACCCACTTCCGCTGATGAAGAAAGTGTTTTGTCCGTCTCTTCATAAACGGAGTGACTAAGTTCAGTTGAGTTCTGGATTTTAATAACAATTATCAATCTGCAGATTGGGAGAGAAAACCAGTCTTCTGACCATAAATTACAACACAACACCAAGCTTAGGTCTCAACTATGTCTCTCTCCGCTCTGAAGGCCGGAGTACCATCTTTTATAGGGTACAAGAATGTAAACATAGATTGTGACAGTCAGGCAATAATGACGTTACAACAGTCTCAGAGAAAGAGATTCACAGCTCCCAACACATAACAACTCTCAGACTAGAGTTCATTGGTGGAGCTCTCCTTGTAGTCATGACAAGGATCGTTTAGCCAGTACTTTCTCCTGACCCCGAACATATATTAACCCTGACACATAGACACAATCTACTCTTATTAATAGCAAGCTTACATGAGAACATACTAACTAGTATCCAATGACTAGTTCTATTGATTAGTGAATAATGTAAGCACACAGGAAATACCAATTTATTCCACACCACAAACGCTCTGACATCACTAGCACTGCCCGAGGGCTGTGACCCCAAGGCACCAACTTCTCTTTAGTTACCGTGACTGCAACCCCAGAATGTACAGAAGCACCAGCCTTAAGTGGTGGTGGACACCCACGAACCAGTTGAAAAAAACAATTAATTCCATACCTTTGTCCCTGTTTACTGCATGTTTGACAGGGGCACGTTTGACTTTATTAACCAATGAGAACCCTTGACAACGCCATAGGACTGCATACACTGAAAATAATGTGTATATACAATGAATAGGTATCACCCTTATGGGAAATTGAGCACAGATTCAGGGGACTGCTTCCACTAACAACACAAAGTTACACAAGTAATTTGCAGATAACAGGCTGCCTGCTCACAAATCATTACAACACTTGTGCTTTTAGTTGAGTCTTTGAATTACCTCTGAAAGCCAATCTGCTTGCTTCAGTGCTTCTGAAACAACAGCTATACTAATTTAATTTCTTAGGGGTTCAAACGTCAGACCTGAGTGAATCCACGAATCCCCTGCTTGTTTAACATGTCTGGTGTCTTCTAGGGTGTTCATGAGAATGAACAAGGGAAGACAGTTTGCTATTAGACCGCTGAAGTTTCATGTTTTGTCGTTGGATATCATAGGTGGTCTACTGCCTCACACACTGTAGGGTTGAATGCTAAAAGCGTATTGTTTCACTTGGAAGAAACTCTGAGTTATCAATTATCTCCAATGCGGAAGGATAGAGTTATAAAATAACGTGTCGGAAATTCCTTCCAATGAACATTTTACACATTTTATTCTTTAAGATAAGATGAAATCAATTAAGCACTTAACAACAAGCGATAAACTAGGGTTCTCGTCGTGACACGTAGGAGCGCTAACACGTGAGGCGTTCGGCCCCTGAGAGATCTCATGCTAACCATAGGATTCACCAAGCCTCCCTTCCTATGATGTCATGCTCTTAACATTAAAATCCCCTTGAAAACCCTTTGAGCCAAAGGTTTCGAACTTGGTTAAAGACTCCGACAGATACTTTGATGTTTGTGTCCTTGAGCTGGTCTTGCACCTGGCCGTTCTGGTGGTTGTCCAGACCATGGGGCACTGACCCTGTCCACAGGGGCTTGTACACAAGCAGTTGACCTTTCACCTCTGAAGTCATAGAACACACAGGCAGTCTGTATGGTATATGATCTCCCTCACGGAGTCCCAAGGCACCATTAAAGCACTGGTCACACTCATCCATGACGTGCTGACTCCAGCGGTCTAGACCTTTTAATTAGTGGCCAGATCAATATCAAGGTCCAGGCAGTCACACACACACACACACACATATTCACACACGCGCACACATACATACACACAGTGAGGTATTTTGTTGAAAGCACACGCACGTAGCATGTGCACAAGTTGTTATCTCCGCACGTATGTCGCATGCTCCCAATCGCTGTTCCTTCTCCAGAGAGGGGTCAGTCTGGCGCGGGTCAGGATGACGATCTTGGCTGTCGTCAGAACGACAGGGATCCAGTGACATCACTTCCTATGCTGAGGTCGATGCCTGCTCATGGATGGAACTCTGCCGTATGTTCAACGCACTGGGGAACAAGGATTGTCGTTATCCCTGCGTGGTGAGTGGATTGAAGGAGAAGGGGATGGGCATTATTAACACAGATGTTATGATATTACCTAACCTCTGCATTAACTGAAACACTTCTCCCGGCATTGGACTTGGGAAATGTACATCTGACACTCACTGTTGTTAGTTGATAAATACCAAGGGGGATACCAAATGAAGTTCAATACATTTTGTCCTAGTACCAAGAGTCATAAAGGCCACTCGATGGCGGGTGTGGGGGGGCGGGGGGGGGGGGGGGGGGGAAACAGATGTGCATGTGTATGTACAGGCATACAGTTGTGCTATTCATTGGGGGGTTTTCCCGCCAGATATGAATATGCAAATGTGGCTCCCAGGAAATGCACACAGGCCAACTGATCTTCCTTCCTCTGCAAAAGAGAACTGAATCATAAATCAAGTTCACATGGAACTTATTCATTACATATGAAAGAGACAAAAAGATATGTCTGTGAGGATGTAACATGCCGGAAAAATCAGACAACCAGTCCATAGTCAAACAGATTTATTTAGATCAAATGCAAGCCATGAGGACAATTTCAGCGAAGGACATGAAAGACGACCCCGATTAATAGTGGGAACATTTCCCTTCAAGTGTAATTGTTTCCGACAATTCCCAGGGACAGACAACTGTTTGTTCAAGCGGGCCATGGTGGTATTTGGGAGCCAGGTATGTTAAACATCTCCGATGACCTTTGACCTTCTATACCCGACGCAGCACCTCCCGTGGGTCTCGAGTCAAAATAAGGGGAAGTCACAGTTTATTTCTCCTTTTCTCTTTGCACACTGTTTTTGCGCCCCGCTTTTGTATATCTTCTCTCTCCATCCCATGTCACCTCCATTCTAAACAACGTGACTGAATGAGTTTCATCTTGTTTAGTGTTCTCATTCTCGTTGTTCAACCGCTCTTCTCAAACTCCTTTTCCACGGGTTTACGCATCAGATGAGATCAGCTTTTGTCTATAGTGCAGCCACTAGAATGTTCCGTCACCAATGACATGAAAATGGACACGCAAACCTCGACAAACGCATGCCCGTTCGTCATGCTTATTTCTCCATTGGTCACAATGTTCTTCTTTCATGCTGCTGACAAGAATATACATACAAGCAGTGACACGACAGTATTCATGCCTGTTTCACGTACCAAACCCAGTCGACTCGTTAATACAAAACCTGAGGGAGTCAGTTGGCTGAGCGGTGAGGGAGTCGGGCTAGTAATCCGAAGGTTGCCAGTTCGATTCCCGGTCATACCAACTGACGTTGTGTCCTTGGGCAAGGCACTTCACCCTACTTGCCTCGGGGGAATGTCCCTGTACTTACTGTAAGTCGCTCTGGATAAGAGCGTCTGCTAAATGACTAAATGTAAATGTAAAACCCAAGACCATGTGATTAAACTCAAAATAAGAAAACATCCTGACCTCATCTAACAGTGAGGGAAGCCGTTCACATTATGTGCTCTCCCCAATCCCCTGTGCTTGTTTGGGTGGTTTTCTATTGACACCAAGGGGAATACATTTCCAACTCATTACCCGTGCCTGGATCTCTGTCGGAGAGAGAGCGGAGGATGCGATATTGAAAAAGCGGCCCTTCTTGGCAGAGTGGGCCAGGGGTTCGAACGCCTAGTCAAAGCAGTGGCGATTGCTCCGACTTATCGGATTGTTGAGCCTGCGGGTTTATCGAGGGTATTAGGGGGGTCATCGAACAGCAGAATGGAAATGTTCCATCTCGGCCCCGTGGTGGGATTTCATCCAGAGAGTTTCCGTTCGCCCAGCCAGCCGCTCATCAGCAGCTGGGGGGACGGGGAGAGATTGATCGTCAGGGTGACAGCAAACACAACACAGAACACACAACACAGCCATGAACAGAACACCCCCCCCCCAAAACCTAACTGGAAACAAGCCCTTCTGCAAATATGTGCTGGATGGTACAGTACACACACAGCACAGCTGCTGTACGCATGTTTGTCATCCGGCATACATAGATAC
Source organism: Osmerus mordax (assembly GCF_038355195.1). Taxonomy (NCBI): domain Eukaryota; kingdom Metazoa; phylum Chordata; class Actinopteri; order Osmeriformes; family Osmeridae; genus Osmerus; species Osmerus mordax. Next base: position 4,965,114 of record NC_090077.1, on the reverse strand, counting down.
TCCCGAACAGGATTGAACAACCTCTCTCTCTCACACACACACGCTCTCACACAAACGCCGTCTAAAACATCTACACGTCAGTCGCATTCAGCATCTGAAATATGAAGTCAAGGAGGCAGGCACGGGCCATAAAGATTCTGTGTGGACTCAGCTGTAGAACAGACACACAAGACCCCAGGCAGAGATATACGACACTGAGGTCGGGAGACTAGGTTTGACAACACGCCCAGTCTTTAGAGAGACGCATGCAGACTGACCGAACACATCTTTTGCAGTTGAATGAACAATGTGCGCATATGTAACACAGCTATTCAGCAAGATACAGGGCCGTTTACAGTCAATTATTCAAATGATCTACCGGGCCTTGTGATTAGCATTACACAGGAAAGGCAAACATGGCCCTTTCAGAACTTGTATGAAGTATGGCTTGACTGTGGTACTCTCCAACTCTAAATCATTTAACATTGTGACAGATGTGAAAACATTTACTTCCTGAAGACAATTGCGATTGGTCTTGTGGATTAGATGTAAGGGGTTTGGCAGTTCAAAAAGCTTTGATCACTGAACTAAGGAAATGTATTTGAAGCATCTGGCTAATATGCTATTAGAGCACAACATTTAATTAGGCACTTAAAGAAAGAACAGTTACATTTGAGGTTGACATTTACAAATAACCCTGGTCAAAGTACAGGCCAAAACAAATGAGGCCCAGCTTGGAACGTACGTTTGACATGTTTGCATTAAAACCCAAATCGTCCCCTGGGGAAGCGACTTAAGTAACTGGAATAGGAAGCAAACCCCCTCGACAATTATGCCAAGTTCAACAAGAGCAGGCCTCCTTTGCTTTCCCCTGTGAACGTACACCCCCTCCCCAAGTGTAGCATGCCCTTCATACCGTACCGAGCTGACCTTCCATTACAAAGCTCATCTCACTCTCTTCTCTCTTTACCTCTCTCTCTCTCTCTCTCTCTCTCTCTCTCTCTCTCTCTCTCTCTCTCTCTCTCTCTCTCTCTCTCTCTCTCTCTCTCTCTCTCTGTCTTTCTGCTATTCTACTCACTTTTTTCAAGTTCAACTTCTTTTCAGAAGAGTGGTGGCATAGTCCAATGTGCAGTGTTATAGAAAAATCAATAGTAAGTTATGCGTCCCTGCAAAAGTCTGTCAACAGATGTTTGGTCGTTTTCTAGGGGACAGGTAAATGTGGATGGGTACATTGTGTGGTCGAAGACGGACGTCTCCTTTCTCAACGCATATATTTACTGCTCTAACTTTCAAAAGAGCCAAACAGATTGGAGCCCTTCTTTACTGCCGTAAGAGCACAGGTTGGGCCATTTCGAGGTTGTGAAAATCACCGCGGCCGCGATATGCTGCTAAATGGTCTGTCACGCCGACGGCTTGGACAAAGGGCTTCACGGGACCACTGAGAGGGGCCGACAGGAACGTTTTCTCACCTTGACGAGGAACAGCGGCATCGGCGACAGCCGCTGTCGTCCGCTTACAAAGAAACAACGACATTGCCGTTGTTCCCGTGTAACAAGGAAGTCGGGTGACAAACGAGGGGACCGGGTTCTAGGATCCAGGAGACATTGTCTGGCTCAGTACTCGTTCACGGAAAACACCCAGAGGAGTCGTTTTACACCCCTCAAAAGTTCCTAACTGGCTAAGGAAAAGAAGTCGGCCGGGCGGAGATAGTGGTGATTCACTGGGCGTTTGTGCGTTGTCGTCTTCGAAGGGCTCTGGTGTGGGAAAGGAGGGGGAGGCGACAGTGGAGAGACCAGTCTTCTCTGGAGGTGTGGAGGGGGAGTGGGGGGGGGAGATGGGGGAGATGGGAGGCTCGACGCCAGGTCTCATCTCTATCTCTGGGTGGATTCCTCTGTAGGGATTATCTGAAGCCCGGCTGCTATTTTGACAGAGGGATTGAGCAGTGCTAGCTTGTTTTCTCCTTTCAGATAGGACCATGAGAGATGGAAAATGCTTTGTCTGCTATCATCAAAGCCCACAATAATCCCCGAGGTGGGAAAATACAGTGTGAGAAAGGAGAGGAGAGTTTCACCAGTTAGAAAGCAGATAAATAGCTGGTGTAGAACGAGATGGGCAAGGCGAGAAGGTCAACTCCAGTTCCGCATAGATTCCTCCGGCGTCTTACGCGTGGTTTAACATGACATGACGTGATCGATAAGCAATAAGGTAAACAGTCGAGCCTGAGATTGCGTTGGGCCTCCCATCTCTAATATAAAGTGATGGGCTGCCACGCAGCAGCTACAGTCGATCATAGCCTGGTAGATTATTATGCAAGACAGTTTCTTCTGCTGACCCAAGCACAAAGGAGCCAGCCGAGTGACCTTTTCTCTTCCTCCCACCAGCTCTCCGACAGAAACACGCCACGGGCAGGGGAAGCTGCTGAAAACAGCGACGCGGAGAGAGGAAATTCTTTCGAACGAACGCTCGTTCATCTCCGTCGAGGTTCGGCTGACGGTTTGACACCCCCCAGGCCAGTTTGCCCGGCACTGCGTTGGGTAACCCAGACCGAGAGGAAGACCAGGGGTGCCAGCTTGACCAAAATGCCTTCTTCCCCTGTGTGAGTCGCAGGCATGCGATCGTGATGACGGTGATGGAAGGAAACTTCAGTGTCCACCAAAGAGTCCATATGAATCCAATTATCATGAAAGTTGGCATCAGATGATAGTATTTCCCTGTGATCTTATGTTCCATAGTCTACATTTACATTTAGTCATTTAGCAGACGCTCTTATCCAGAGCGACTTACAGTAAGTACAGGGACATTCTCCCCTAGGCAAGTAGGGCGAAGTTCCTTGCCCAAGGACACAATGTCATTTTGCACGGCTGGGAATCAATCCGGCAACCTTCTGCTTAATAGCCCGATTCCCTAACCGCTCAGCCATCTGACTTCCCTAGACTCAAAGAGTCGCGAGGGGATTTCAGGACAAAGGCTACCTCGCGTTAACGCCTGCGGTTTGACCTTACGATCATCCGGTTCATGGTCCATCTAGCGAGCACATTCCATCCACCTCCAGTGCAGGCTGGGCTTGGATACTTAGTTCCACTTTCCCTGCGGCCTCCGCTGCTCCACAAGAGGCGGAAGGTCACTCAAAGGTCAAACAAGTGTTGTTCGTTCAAGGTGACAAAGGAAGGGGGACGGCGGGGTCAATATTGACTCTTGTCTTTCTCCCTGCATTCTTCCTGTCTGGAAGTGTGACACACTGAAAAGGATCCCTCGGGTCGGGACAAAAACGAAGGGAACGCTCCGTGCCTTTTATTCCCCCCCCCCCCCTAAAAAATACGGAAAGAAGAATAGCTCAGAGGCTTACGAGGAAAAGCCAAACACATCCAGGCTTTTAGAGGCTGCTGTGGAGGGTCCTTCTCTCCCTGGGCCCAGCTGAGCAAACTTCAGCAAAGCCGAGATTTGCCCCCCCCCCCCAACAAAAATGTTTGCCACATGTGTCGAGGATTACTTTCAGTGGCATGTGTGCCAGAGTGTGGACGGGAAATGTTGCGAAGCTGTGGGATCGCACCTGTTTCCCATAGGCGGACACGGGATCGGACATGTTGACATCGCCCAGCTGTGTTCTGATAGGAACGGGGGAACCAGGTAAACAGTGTGGGAAAACTGGGGGAGGTCGGGACGTCTCACTCCTCCTCTCCCGCGCTGTGCCAGCCCAGAGATACGCATGCACTTACACACTCACGCACACACACCCGCACACCCGCTCTCAGACACATACTCACACTCACACACACACACACATTCTCAGACACATACTCACACACACACACACACACACTCAAATGCACACTGACACACTCGGACACACGCGCCGAAAAACACATCCCTTTAAATGCGCGCGTGCAGCAAACGCGTCACACACACACACGTCACACGCATTCTCTCAAACGCACGCACGCACGCTCACCGTCGGCATCATTGAGCGATAATACGTCGTGCACCTTGACCCTGGTGGCTCATCTATCATCGCCTCGTACCGGAGCTCCAGCGCCTGTTTCCTGCAGACCCGTCGGCTGTGGAAGGGGCCCTGACGGATGTTACCACGGGGGGACGGCGTTTATCACAAGGGGGCCGGTAATGGGGCGGGACCACCCCCACAGCCAGTTACCATGATAGAGAGAGTGTGCAGGCGAAGGAGAGGGGTGGGGGCGGGGGGGGGGGGGTGGGGGGGGTGGTGTGGTGGGGGAAGAGACGGAGGGGAACGGAAGGCGGAGGAGAGGAGGGTAAATGACGAACGAGCCCTCTTTGCGATGACGGATTGCGGCGCGGCGGTTTGCCATTGAGCAAGATGCGGTTGGGCCTTTGCCGAGGAACACGCCTCTCCCGTGTTCGGGATGGTTCCATCCCAACCCCGCGACGCGCGGCGTCCCACCGTAGACATGCAGGGATCCTTGGGACTGAGGGAGACAGATGGACAACGCACACGATAGGATTTTTCATCTCTTCATTTAATGTTCCATTTAATGCCACTTACAGTACCGTGAACAGCTGCATTGAATTCACCCTGCTGAACCAGCAGGTATACAGTAATGACGTGTAAACATCCAGAATAAATCTGGGTCATACACTATCTGTCCAGCTTGATTAGATAACATCATAGCTGAATGAATGAACCTAACCAGCTTCAGTAACACACACCAACTGCTACCCTCACACAAATTAAGGGTTTCAAGGACCCCCCCCCCCCCACACACACACACACACACACACAGCCACAAGCCCAAACATAGAACATGAAAACGAAAAAAACACATCTTCCAGGACTGTATCCAGAAATGGGAGACGGGAGTGTGCAGTTCTAAAAGTTGGACAGCAGATGGCGCCCCGATCCCCCTTTTCGTTGTGCTCTTGCTCCCCCTCGCGGCCAGGGGGGAGCGCTGCAGAGGAGGCGGCAGCCGTCGATAAACAGAGCAGGGTGAAGTGGACGATAAGGCTCCGTTCATGCTCTTCATGGCCATCAAGGCCTTTCATCCATTCCCCTTTATGTGGGAGTCAGGTGGCTGAGTGGTGAGGGAATCGGGCTAGTAATCCGAAGGTTGCCAGTTTGATTCCCGGTCAAGGCACTTCACCCTACTTGCCTCGGGGGAATGTCCCTGTACTTACTGTAAGTCGCTCTGGATAAGAGCGTCTGCTAAATGACTAAATGTAAATGTGTAACCAGAGACTGTCCAACTCCAACCCTCCTCGGTGTGCGGGGATGATAGGTGGGTGAATCTCCTGTACCGTTGCTCCTTTTCGATGTGGAAACAGGAAAGAGAATAACAGAGCGTCTTTGAGGCCCGTCGTCCTTCCTAAAACGTCGAACGAAAGGGAGGAGAGTTGGTGTGGAAGAGATTCCAGAGGCGCAGGAAGAGAACAAAAACGTTATGACAGTCCAGTTCAGGCCAGGTTGCGATAAGCTAATGGCAGGTTAGGAGAGGTTGCTAATATAAATTGGGCTCCAGTGTGAGGGGTTAGAGGTATTGTATCTCTACCTTTACGTAACAATAAATCACCATGGCCACCATTGTGTGGAACCTAATCTGAGAGGAAAGCACTTTGTGTAGTTCAAGATGATGGATGTAGCCAGTGTAACAGCTTGTAGTGGCATTGCATTGCAGTTGTCCATTGAAACAGAGTACATTCGTATTCAAATAAAAGACCAAAGTGATATTCTGCGATGTGAGGCAAAAGAAACTATAAGAATACTTTCCAATACATACCTGTATATCTGGATGATTCTGGGATATTCTACATCAGTCTAGACCAGAATATCTTAGATCCTACTGTGTGAATATAATTGAATTGCAGTTATTAGTGAGCGTAGGACCCCTGCAGGATGTCTTTTCAGATGGCATGTTGCCAAACCAGAGCAGTTTCTCACAGACTCCCCACTGTTCACAGGCCAGCGACTCCAACCTCACACTGTTAGGTAATACAAGAGGAAATTACTTTTTTGAACTGTGATATCAAATCTTCTATGTTTTGGCCTTGCTCGACCGGACTGTAGGGTAAACATCCACTGGCAGAAACAGATTTCCGGCGACGCAAAGTCAATGTTCTTCTTCAGACCGTTCCCTCACGAACTTGGACGATTCACAGATGAGGGCATCACCCTTCCCCTCCTCTCCCTCCATTCCCCCAGTCTTCTTGTGTTTCAATCCATCTTCCCTCCTTCCTCTCGGCCTCTTAATTTCTGTCATCTCTCCCTGCCTCCCTGCTCCGTGGCCCTGCATTATTGAGCATTCTGCGCCGTGGTGAGGTGGTCCGGGGCCAAGGGGCAGACAGAAGCCCTGTTCGCAGTCAGTGACTAAGGAGCACCTGTCAAAGACAATCAAGACGTGGTACCAAAGCGGTGCTGCACGATCCACAGGGGGACCGGAGAGGAAGCCACGACGGGCTTTGGAAGGAAGTTCTCGTTATGGAGTTAAATGTGCTTTCTCACCATCAACAACAATGCATGTGGTTAGGGTTGGGGCCGGATTCACACATCAGACTGTGTTTGGAATTCAGCCTCACCCGTCCGTGGGAACCAGAGAATGGGCCTTTGATTGAGGTTGGAGGTCAGTCGAGGAGACACGTCGGGAGGGGAAATCACTCCCAGATTGACCGTTTTGTAATTATCCACGAGCAGAACCTGTCAGTCTTTTGACAGTCTTTTAACATCGAGGACGGTGCAATGTAAAGTGCTCGATCCTCATCACGATAAGCTGATGGAAAAAAACGGGTCGTAAAACATCCTAGAACAAAAACAGCAGACATGTGGGTACTGCTACACTGATACTGAAAAACACATCCTGCAAAGTCAGTTTCCTATTCCATAAAAGCATGTACCAATGACCCTTCACACTAGAATCCTGTCATTAAGGCAACCAACCAAACCTACTGCTGAGGAAAAACTGTGCCACTGGAGAACTGGTTGATAAAAAAACAATGTTTGTTTTTCTCAAATAGGTCTAGTCCACCACCATGGCATGAATTGGTAGAGCCCTTCTCTGAGTCTTTAAGGAATCTTCTTATTAAACAATTATTCACACAGTCATTGGAGCCAGAAATACTGTAGGCTTCTTTAAGATAATTTTGCTGCGCAGCACAATCCCACTGTACGGGTAAAGCAGAGTATCCGGGGTGTGAAAAGTGCTGCTCTGTCTACCTGAACATTTTTCTCAGCGTTTGCAGCCTTTCCAGGCTAGGGCTCCACGGGAATGGGAGGCCCCTACTCAAGCTGTTTTCCTTGGCACCAGGAGAGCCAGGAAAAATAACTCCCTGACCTGGTCCAGGTCCACAGGCAAAATTTGACATGGGTTGAATTTCATCAGAGAAAAACGAAACTGGTCAGCGCTGGATAGTGGGAGAGAGAGAAAGAGAGACAAAGAGAAGAGAGAGAGAGAGAGACAGAGAGAGAGACCTAGATGGAGAGAGAAAGAGACAGAGAGAGATACAGAAGTAGAGAAGATAGAGACAGAGAGAGAAAGAGAGACAGAGAGTGCATGGATATAGCGCTGCAAGACTGTGAATAATACTTTGTTGCTGTTTGAATATATATTATATTTGAATGCTGTGGCCTTCATGGTATGCCTAGCTACAAGTGGGTGATTAGTGAAACGAGTAAATATGCTTCTGTGACCATCGTGATGATGGCCCACCGCCAAGAACACGTACAGTACATGCTGTACCTAACAAGGCCCCTCATGCACTGCAGACAGTGCCTAAACAGCCTACCTTTATTAAATGACCAAAAATAGAGACCACGAGAGGTTTATTCTTGCACTGAGTAACACCATGAGGGCCGAAACGGAAGCAGATTTGAGGCCAACTGAGGTGAAGACCATTCGAAAGAATTCCAAATCAGAGAAACACTGCAGGCTGCATCTCCGCGTGTCGGCTTTCTGTGCGTATTCTGGATAGCGGTTCACCCCCCCCCCCCAAACATCCGTGTGCCTGACTCGTGTTTCCTGATCCACCTCGTCCTCTCCCTGCAACAGCTACCACTGTGTCATGCCCTCACAGCAAGACCCCCCCCCCCACACATACACACACACACACACTGCAGAGGAGAACCGGCAGACAGTCCATCCTCTCCACGGCAACAGGTGGAGGGGTGATAAGAGCTCCGAGTCTACTGACAGTCAGGCGATATCTCCTCACTGTTTGAGGGGCTCAATATAAGAAGGCAAGCATCAAAGGCTGCCTGTGGGGCAAACGAGGGGTTACCTTACCATTGTTGATGTGCGCCTCGTCTGCGCTTACAGTTTGACTCCCCTCTGACAACCTCAGGGATGAGGCTTGTGACCATCTGGGAGGACTGGAGGAAGATTGTATGGGACGAGGGAAGCTTACAAACAGAATGTCATGCTGTGTAAGCAGTGAGGTTATCTAAGAGGTGGATGCAGAAGGCAAACATACTGATCTCAGAGTTCACACGAAAGCATTCAAATGAACTGAAACTGAACTCAGTTGAACTTTTCAATTGGTTTAAGTTATCAGCAATGGGTTTGTCCATCGCTTACTGCTATCATTTGATCGTTCTTGAAAATAATATTTTGGTATGCCGGAACAATGCCAAGAATAAGAGTGTTTTCACACAGTTAGTTGATTAACATAATGATAAGGGAGCACTTGCAAACATAAAAATAATTGCCAAGATTCTCAAAAAAACTGACAGGCAGCCAGCCAAAGTACAGATGTTGAAATGTTCTGAGTTTGAGGGCAGTGGGGGCGGAAACTGTGAGAATGAAGGGGGGGGGGGCACCCAATCACACTCTTATATTTCCCCTCAACCCTCCAGAACAAACCCAATTCTATAGTCAAACAGTACAGCAAGTGTTCCTAACCTTTGCTGAAGATGGTAGCAGATATTTCAACAACTGGTTGTCACTTTCCATTCAGAAGTACATCATGTATCATCAGCAGACATATTCAGACCATTTAAGTCCAGATATAAATAAATGTCCCATGTCTTTTATTCTGAATCAGAATCAGAATCAGAATGGGTTTTTATTCGCCATGAAAGTTTGCACAGACAAGGAATTTACTTTGGCAGGAGAGCCTACCTAGGCAGCCATTTTCGGCGCCAAATGGCGCTTTGTGAATAAAGATTCACAAAGTGGGAAAGCTAGACATTTCTTGTAACAATATGATTTGAGCTTTGTACTGTACCAGGCAAACTCAAAGGCAGAACCAGTGATGTATTATGGTCTACCAGCACTAAGGATACATATTGCATACAACGGATTTAAAATCTCCTTGTTGCAAAGAGAGAACAGAAACACTAATTTAGTCCTCCCACTCACTAACCTAACAGCCAGATCATGGTGTGAAAACAGCTTATTTCGCATACTGACACCATGAAAATGCTAATGAAATGTGAGGTTCCCTTTAGATTTTTTCGGCTTCCATATCATAGGGAGTTTTGACTTGGCAGGTCAATAAAAGTCTATGAGTGAACTATAATTTACAATTTTGTTTTTTTCCTCCTCCTGTCACGGGCTGAAAAACAATAAAAAATAAGAAACACCTTGAGGCCACACTTACATTACAGTATGTTGTAGCCTACAAGGAAAACTGACATGCTAAGAGTAGTTCCTTGCTTCATCTCAGGTGGAAAAACATTCCAGACGTGCCTCAAAGTTACAACCGATAAGAACACAATTATCCATCACCGTGTCTTCATTGAAATGTCCACATTACTGTCCTCCCTTTCCCTCCAACTGGGCGTGGTTGCTCTGCTGGTTTGATTACTCCCTGATGGTTGCTGTCATCAGGCTTCACGGGGCTGGGGGTTCTCCTCGGGTCTGAAACGCCTTTGATAGCGAGAGAGGATCCGGCTGAGACAGAACACAGGTGACAGCTATGCATTATGCATGGCGAGGTAGAGGATGCAGTACTGGTTATAAAAAGGAACACTCACATATGCATGGGCTACATGGGTACAGTACGTACGGCTACTCTCAGGCGTAGGCGACGACGGAACACTCATTAGCTGCCGTATCAACGCTGCAGTGAAGCATCTGAATGCTGCACGTCTGTGCGCTCCGAAATGTTCACCAAAACGGGGACACAAAGGTAATATACAAAGTCCTACACGCCCACACACACACACACACACCGTCTTGGAGGGCGGCCCAAAGATGCACTTTAACTACTGTACCGCACGGCAGAGAGCAGCTTTAAAAAAGAAACGCTGAATTCTCACCATCTGTTGTCCAGTTGGGGCAGGACTAAGAGAGCTCCAGAAAAAGAAGGAAAAAAACACTGCAGTGATCAAAAATTACATACCTGATGTCAGCAGTGGTGCATTCAGCAGTCAGCTGCTTCTGTTTCCCCTCAACACCCCTTAACCTCTGGTAACATTTCGCTTGTCCTTGTGTGGTTGCTTGATTGATGTTTTTGGTAGCGTTCAATATGTTTGGTTTATACAGGTGTTGATGATATAAATACTTAGCATTGTATGATGAATTGGGCTGATTAATTGGGAGCGGGACATTGTACTTATTGAAGGATGAAGGCAATTCAGTTCACAGCTGTCTTTGCCATGAAGGAAAAAATAGTTTTATGTAAGCTAGAACTGAAGTTTATTTTTTTCGGTCGTTAACCAAATACACATGAATAAACATCTGCTGCCTAAAATTGAAAAAACAATATTCTACCGAAATTACATGTTTATACAATACAGTACACTTGTAATTATTACACTTAAAATAATAAAATTCAAGGTCTTTGGAGCCTTTTACAAGCATTCATCATTCAACTTTACAAGTAGGCCAACAGCCTGTACCAGGTCTGGACTGAAAAAAAAAAACGCCCGGGTTTTTTTTGCATTATGCCGCAGCCGTTTGACTGACCGTTCGGGAAATCTCCCGACCCTCCTGACGACCAGTCCGACCCTGGCCTCTACACAACAAGATTTTGATGTTTAATCACTGGATGGAAATTTGGGGGACAATGCAACACTCAAGAGGCTGCGCACTGGCAGCCACATGATGGAGAAAGCATACAGGTATCCACTCATACACACAGTTGAGCTTTCAATCCCAGCTGTATTTTAGGTCACCACACATAAACACAAGGGAACACGCGCACATTCTGTACACGCAAACACACACAAACCTCTGTGAAGTGCCTTAATGGAAGCTTTCCGTTCTTCAGAGGGCTGGATAATCAGACCTTCAACAGGCTGGACATTGTTAATCTCAATCGGACTCTTATCTGCCGTTCCAGGCAGGGAGAATTAGCCGCCTCTTTTCCTCCACTGGGCGTCTTCTTACACCTCTTCCATCGCTCCTTATAACTACCTCACAGAACCATGTGGCCCGCCACGATACCGCAGACCATGAGGCTCGTTAGACCAAAATGAACCTGGACTCGTTCACCTGACGAATGATACCTGTTTGTTTTCATCGTTCAAGAAGAAAAGCAGTGGATCGCCACAGACATGTAACTCTCTATGAAATTAGGCCGTCATGGAAAGCGCTTGAAATAAATACATAAACTGCATGCGTAAAGCGCAATACCCAGAATCAATGTGCAACAAAGCGCACAGACTTTGAACAAAAATACGTTTGAAGCCTATACCATGACATAGGCTTCAGTGATTGTTGACCACCTTACCAGATTGGCAGCATTGAAGGCAAGTCTTTATCTCTTTTATCCCTCCTTTTTATCCTTATCAACCTACTGTGTTCTACCAGGACTGAATATAGCTTTGAAGCACTTCGAATCTACTTCTAGTTCTAATGCATTTCTGCTGATTAATTTGTCTCAATTCCGAAAGAATTGCATAAGCAATTTGTTGCTGTGGCAGAAACGCCTATAGCCTGGGCAAAAACAAGTGATAAATAAGTAATAATTGAGTGGATAAGGGAGAAAATGGATGGCAATAGCAGGACAGATTTGAAATATGAAGCCTGGCTGAGGTTCTCTCCAAAATGGTCGATTCCCCCTTTCTTTATTCAATTAAAGACAGGGCCTCTGTCTTGTCTCCGGGGGAATGCAGCTCCCGTGCCGCCTAGCTTCCATCTGATTGGAATTTCACTAATGTCATTTTCATGCAGATGTGTTTTTTATTTCCTCCCCTCGTCTCCTAATGAAATGTTTGAGGCCCCCGTGGTGCTCTCTTTGTCGCACGGGGGAAATAATCCGGAGCCACTCGACCTTCCCTCCTCCTGGAAGTCATGACAGCTCACTCCGGAGAGCTTTTTTGACGAGGTACATTGGATAACTCTGCCTTTTAACCTGCTTTTAACCCTATCCCAATATTTTTTTAAAGGTAAACATTATAACAGAGAAGTCCTTTACTCAATCCTACCAGATGTGACTCCAGGCAGTCATAATACACGTAACCTGGCCTACCATTCTTTGATTTAGAAGAGGTAGGTATAAAAGAGAGAGAGCTACAATATTTAAAGTGTGGAGTGGGCACATTATCTACCCCTGGGGAGCTGCTGGCAACAATGTTTTAATCTAAGTGTACCATGAAGTAGTCTACCCAAATCAGCACATTTCAACAATGAACAAACGCTGCAGTAATCCTCCACAATGTTACTTCCAAACGTACTTGACCAATTGTAGAATTTTACTTCAGGTTTTGGTGAGTAGAATGCTCACTTGCTCATTTGGCTCAATGTTGGCATAATACATTCAAAATAGACCAATTGTGTACCCAAACCCATGCTGAACCCAAATTGCACTATGGAGCATTGAAACGTCTAAAAGGCACTTAGTGCAGTATACCACGCCAGGAAGTCCATTTACACAATTAATTGGAGCAAGGAGAGAGGACTGTACACCCTGTGGAATACATTTATACACTCTCACTGTTGGCTTCACCATGTGTGAAATCCACGAAACATGTTTTAGGAGGTTTTGACTTGAAATTCCAATCAACAGTCATTCCTTTCAAGCAGAACACTGAGACAGAATACCATTGAATGACAGGACTGATTGCGCTACAGTGTGTTCAAGAACAGATATCACACCCACGTATCACAACAGGTCACAAGTAAAATTCCAACTCTCTCTCCGTTTTTTCCTACAGCAAATCCCTGATGAATAGTTTGTGAGAAACACAACATATAAAAAAGTAACACACAGTTGTGAATCATCCCAAACAGAGCTGAACTTGTGTTCAGATATGTCAGTATGATTTATATCTATAGCTCAGATATAGACAGAATAGGCCAAGCATGTGTCATTTGGAACAAATCGAGATGAAAGTTACTTTGTGAATTGCTATGTGACCTGTCTGCTGAAAAGAGTGAGTTTGGGATAGGAGCCCAACTTTGATAGAGTGAACAGGTGTGTCATGAGGTGTAAAATCATGAAAGCGATTTGATCTGGAAAGATCAGAGACAACAGCGAGACTCAGAAACAAAGTGTTGCACCTCAGAGGTAGTACAAGAGTGTTCCAAGAGACGGCTTTGTGGTGGTCACAAAGCCAAACATGTTGACACACTGACCCGAAATCCAAATTTCCTCTGACGAGTCAAGGGTGTCTTGCTTTCCAATGGAATGAAGACATTTTTATGAACTGTCAATCACAGCACCATTGTTTTCGTACGTGGGACAGCTTGGGTTGCCAAGATATGGTACTGCTATGGCCTACGGAACTTCCCTACCCTTGTTCTTAGACAAAGGCAGACAATCTGAACAGCTCTGTAATTAAAATGTCATTAATTTCAGGGCTCTTATCTGGCCACACAGACAGGTCTTTTAATGTGTGGGAGAGAGGAAGCAGGAATATGCACCAGGCCAACACGCGCTGCTTACAGACTCCAATCAGCTCATCTCAATAATAGGATGTATGTGTCTGCCTGCGACAGACTGCGTGGCATTTTTGACAATTACCCAATTACATTTCATCTGCGTAATATTGGGTTTCATTTGTGGAAATGGCCGCCTCCTGCAAATATCCCATTAAAAAAAGTAAATTAGGTTTCATCGTCATTTAATTTAGTGGGTCTGAGGTTTTTAAACCCTATCACCCTTACAACCTCGCGCACACACACACACACACACACACACATGTAAACAGACACACATGCCTCTCTCTCCCTCACACACACACATTTATTATACACACTATATGTACACACTAGATGTACACCCCCCCCACACACACACACACACATGAAAACACATGCATACATACATACACACACACACACACACACACACACACACACACACACACATAAACGCACACGCCTATTTCCTCAGTGACTTCTGTGTCCATGTTTCAGATGAATATATCGAGTGTGACAGCATGATAATGTTCTGCAGTGACAGACATTTTCATCTTGATATTGTAAATGAATTTGCATTCACCATTGCCAGATACGTCCAAATTGTTATTTCCACTCTGTAATTTCAAACACAGACATTGCAATGGAAGCCCAGTGCCATTTCCCGTATCACATTTTGCCCACACCATATGAAGACAGCAATATGTGAGTGATATGGTTTTAATTTCTATACTATTTCTCAGGAATAGATGGGAGGCAGTCCAAAGCTAAAGCACAGTTTCAAATCTGAAATGACTTCTCGAGAATATAGACAATGATCAGGTGTGTAAAAATGAAATGCTAAAGGAACAAAGCATGCACTTCCAGTAATGGAGTTGAAAAAACTGAAGTGGCAGAATATATGCTATGCTCTATTCACAAATATAACTAATATAATGGTCAAGCCAAGCTTGGATTTTGTATCCTTCAACAGTATAAAGGTTTCAAATCAATCCAATCATCTATACTCTCTGGCTAGCCTGACTGTGAAGGCCAATGTGCACAACATAGCACGATTAATAACCCTGCAGTAGATCACTATTCAACTGCTTCTTCTCAGCTGCTGTAAAGACTCTGCCTACTACGGCGGGAAGGAGAGGGACTGGAAACCTCAACTCAACAACCACTTTGGTTATTATATATTACTGGAATTAGTACTGAGTGATATATAAGTCTAATAAACTTGACACTGACTGAAATTGAGGGTCGAGACAGAGAGACAGACAGACAGAGAGAGAGAGAGAGAGAGATCGAGAGACCAGAAAGAGGAAAAGAAGAGAGGGGGAATCCATTTTCATCATTCAAATTTATTAGGACAGGATGCAGTGTTCCATTTCATTGTATATTGCCGCTTCACAGCTGCCGACTGTTGGAAGGCAACAGCCCAGCTCCATCCAGCCCTGCCCTCCAGCCCTCTTCCTGGCCCACACCTACCTGCAGCACACCTGAGAGGGTCTGCTCGGTGCCATCGCAAAGCTGGCCTTCTGTTAAACAAAGCAGGCTGGTGCCACGAATGCTTGTCATTCCCACAACACGCGGGCACATAGATCAAACGGCTGAGCGATAGCTGTACCCGGCCAAGACAATTCATCCGTCTGGGTGAATAGCTGGGGCGAACCGGCCGGCTCAGAGCCCGATGGCGAAAGGCCCCTGGCTGGCCTCGGGGCTTGTGGTAGGTGGCCTGACCCCCCGCAGATGAGACCAGGCGCGAGGACACCTGCTAGGGACAGATGCCGTGCTTGGAGAGCGGTGGCAGGTTTTTAACCGTCCGTGTTATTGTGTCGGGGTCGTCGAGGCAGCTTTCGAATGGCGGAGGATGCCGGGTGCAGCACACAGCTGGCCGTGTTCAAGCCCAGATAGAACAGGCTAACCTTTTCCGCCTCGGCGCCAGTTTCACTGGAGGGAAAACTGGCGTGACCGCCACCTCCTTCGAGTTGTTTCACAAGGGCTGTTGCGCGGTCGCGTCGTGCAATCTCTTCTTGTGTCGTTGCTCTTCTTCCAGTGCCGTTGTGTTTTTTTTGTTTTTTTTCGTGGCTTGCTCGTTCTCATGCACACATAGAGACAAACACTCACGCAAACGCACACAAACGCTCACGCACGGAGACACACACACAGACACACGCCTAAACATAAACAGATGCAAACTCTGTGTACGCCGCACACAGGGGCATATTAACCACTGATGGCCTCATCTGGTCGCTTTATGACTCGGAGGGAATAAAAGACATGCTTAATGAGGCTCCCACTGCATTCAATAACTTTTATCATGAATAAATGATGATCTTTTCGCATCTCAGTAACTTGTCTGAATATGCCTCCCTCACATATGGGGAATGAAGTTGTGGACTTAAAGCACTAAAATCACAAATGAATAAAGATTCCATACTTGACCTGGACTCAAGCTCAAAACCTTCCGATTTAATCCAGCCATGAAAACTGAAATGTCTGGTCGCTGTATTTCTTCCGTTACAAACAGAAAAAGGACATATTCGTTTACTTATTATTATTTTTCTGTATGAATACCAACGTTAATACTATAGCATGAGAGAATGCAGTCAAGAGTGGTGCAAAATCCTAGGGAGTCAGATGGCTGAGCGGTGAGGGAATCGGGCTAGTAATCCGAAGGTTGTCAGTTGTCATGCCAACTGACGTTGTGTCCTTGGGCAAGGCACTTCACCCTACTTGCCTCGGGGGAATGTCCCTGTACTTACTGTAAGTCGCTCTGGATAAGAGCGTCTGCTAAATGACTAAATGTAAAATTCCTCTGTACTTAAACGAGAGCTAGGGTCACTGTCGCATACTGTCCCCCCACTGAGCACTGAGCGAGGAATGTTCTAGGTTCAGGTCTTTTTATTACAGCGTCTGTAGGCTTTCATACCTGATTGGACAAATAATAATTTGATTCAGAATAGAGCTATTTGTAGTCCCTAGTCACTTCCTCTTTGCAACCCCCGCATATCTCCCAGTATCTCTCTTTTCCTTCAAGACTCAGACAGCCATCTTGTCTGTGAGGCCCTGATTGCGCCCTGTTCGGGCCAACTCTCTGGTGAGGTTTAAACTGCAGCCTCTGATATAAGCGGCTGATTTATGGCATTGATGTCAGCAGCCAAGCGGTTGAACTCTCCCAACTGAGGGAGGCAGGCCAGAGGAGTTAAAACTCATCCACCAATGAAGCTGGAAATTTGGCCTGAGTAGTTTAAGATTAGAAGATTAGAGTTGAGGGAGAAACACAGTGGAGAGAAACACAACAGACTTAGATAGTCCCAAAATTTACTTCTCACTCATATGCCAAAAAGAAACTATGTTTAGCTTTGTGATGATTTTAAATGCAGCGATGTAACATGCTGATATCAAAACGACTCAAATGTAATCATTATTGAGTCATAATTTTCTGTCTTGCTTTACCGTGCTTGATAAAAACCGTTTGTTGACCATTGATGTACATTTTTTGGGGTTAAGATTGACTCCAGCTCACTGCTGGGTTTCTTTTACTGTAAGTTGTAAATGTTTTAACAATGACTATTTAATGAACATTCTGTTTGTTATTCTATTGGGGCATACTGCTTGTGTATGATTTCATTTCCCTCTCACCTCACCTCTTCTCCTCATCTTTTTTCTTTAGAAAACATAGGAGGCCTGCAAATGTTTCTCCATTAATCTTTCATGACAAGGAGACTCCATTGGAGGAGATGAGAGAGCGGTTAGTTTGAAATGTTGAAATGTTTGAAATGTTGTTTTCACCATGAATGTTGCTCGCCATGTCTTTGATGTCAGTTTGTTCAGATCTTTGCCGTTTCACATCTAGAAGACATTCAGGGTTGGGGAAAATGTAAATAAATGCTAAGAGACACATGAAATATATTCTCCTTGTAAAGAGAAATGTTTGTTTTTATATGCTGCATCATATGTGGTGAGATATGACTTACAATTCATGAAAAAACTCTAATGTGTCTAAATCACTGGACTTTGATGTCAGTTTGTTTGTCATTTAAAACCCAATAAGCAAGTGCAAAATTAATACATGTATTTGCTGTGAAGACATATGTGTAGTCACCACACTGTTTCTTACTAACAAGCAGGAGGCAAAATGTGTCCCCTATTTCCATTGAAGACAACATTGGAAGTTGAATATCAATATAATGTATTATTATAATTATTGTTATGTTTCCTAAAAAGAACACAGGGTGATGTCAACTACACATTGCTTGGTCCCTTAAAATACTAACATACCACCATACGATTGAGGGCAAACTCTCAAAGGTTAACCTTCAGTGTCTCACATGCTATCTCTGAACAAAGAATAGCACATTAGCCGTGAGGAGCAAGGTGAGATGGTTCAGAAGCATAATTGATCAAGAGGACGAGACTACATACATCAAACTCACCCACAGAGTCCATCTCTATCTATCTGAGATGACCTCTGATGGTCTGATCGCAGTAGAGATAGCATCAATGTCAAAGATGATCAAATCCCCGAACATAGCTGTGACCAAGAAAAGAGCTTTTGCCATGTCTTTTTCTGCCAAACAAATTGCAAATAGTTTGTTCAATAAAACATTTACTTGCATTGAAAAGTTATCTGGCTAAATAGTTTGGTTTCGTTAAGGGTTAAAAGGACACATTTGGCAGATAAACGCTTGCCATGACTAGGATATTCAAATGGAGTGGTGGACAAGTGTCCTTATGCTAGTGTGCGGCTCCCACCATTTGTCAACCCCTGTCTTGTCCAAGTAGCTATTGGCCTGCCAGGAGATTTGGCGCCCAATGTTGCACTGGGCAAAACAAACCCATATTTCCATCCCAGCTTTACCGGACTGCTGCTGGAAAAACAGCATGATGTCCGGATCACAACATGTTTTCAGGCAGAACATCCACACTAAAATGTTCTAATATCATTGGCATGGTTTAGATACAGCACAATGTCAGAAAACTTTATGAACCCTATTGTGTTGTAGGAGAAATTGTCATTTTAATTCAATGTTTGTTCAATAAAACATTTACTTGTGAGGACAAATATGGGTTGAACTTTTAGAAACCAGTCTAACCAAGTGTTTCCGTCTCATCACTTATTCACTTGAATACAATCCATCATTTGAAACATTTACACATATAGTACCAACTTCACTAATGTTACCATGTGGGTCTTTTATTTATATTATGTGATTTTAATTGGGTCCATTGTGAGTGGCACTCAGTATGCACAGTCAAAGCAGAGATAAACAAGCAATTTGAACCCACTTGCTGTTTCATAAGCCTACAGGACCAAAGACAGATAAAAGCCTACATAACTCATTCAAATCTCGTAGCCATTATATGACAAAACAGCAGATCAATGTGGGTGCCCTTGGAAGCGTTTTGCCTCTATATAATTAAAACTGAGCTAAAAGGGAAAAGGCCCCTCTGGAACTGTGCACAGCAACAAAGTTCCATGAAAATGAAATTTGCTTGAAAAAAGATCTTGCATGAGACTTCGAATTCCTTCAGAGAGGGGGGGAGAGAGAGAGAGAGAGAGCTAGAGAGAGAGATGAAAACAAGTATGATTGTTTTGTTAGATTTTAAGGAAAAGTGACAGTTTAATTTCATCTGATATTTTAAACAAAAGCCAAGGATGAGAATACACAGGCGGAACCATTAGAACTAGCTGTCAAATACATTTTAAAACATTAAGAATACAGAACAAAAGTCCAGTGATGTTGTAATCATTATCATCACCGTTGACCAAGAATCATACTGACTTGTCACTGCATATGTGGTAAAAACATACCATGAATGTTACTCACAAACCTTCCAGAAATCAGATATGATCTAAATGATCATGATTTCAAACTTATATCTCAATAGTGCAAATACAATTTTTTCCAGTATCATATGGTAAGGAATAGTCTCGAAGTCCCCTGTTGCACTGCCTGGCTCCTCTTCCAGACTCTTCCACCCGGAATCCTTAAATTGTCTGTAGCATTAGGTTTGAATGAGGCCACAGCATAAAAGTTTGCTAAGCAAACTTGAGATAAGTCACTGAATTGCTGACATTGGGAGACCAGTCCCTGGGGATATTCAGTTTTCAAACAGAGAATACAGGGTGACCGGGACAATACCATTTACACATTGGTGTATGTTTTTTTTCCCTTGCATTTTTGAACTGCACTGGGAGCTGAGAGGTGACTCTCTCATGCCTGGAGAGCTCACGTTTATCCTGACACGGACTGGCGGGCGCAGCCCCCGGAACCCAGCTCATGCATCTTTCATCTCTCTCTCTGCCTGGCCCTTGTCACAGCCCACAGAAAAATAATACCACACAGGGATTCTTCTCTCCTCCTCCGCCTCCAGCTCTTTATTTAGTCATCCTACCATCTCTCCGCATTGCTGTTTGGGTTGTGTCTGTTTATCTGCCATTGCTGTTATTATTATCTACCTTGAGTCATTTACCTGTGCCTGTTTCTCTGTCACTCATGGCATGCATTGTGTCACCTGCCGATTGGTTCAGTGCGCCATGTTATGTCAAGAGTGTTAGATGAATACGAAACGACATGCGCTGGCTAATCAACACTTTCTTGTTCTGCCAAGTAACATTGTTTCCTCTAATCTTTTTGCAATCAATCTAGATGATGTGTGGTTTTGCATTACACATCACACACGCACACAGCTGTCATATTTGCTCCGTGTGGTATTCTTCTTAAACTGTGTGGTGCCACATGGCTGTCAGGTGAGACAAGATGTATATGGTAATTGCCATACGTGTTGCCTCTGAAGTCATTGCTTGACAGGAGGTTCACATGGATGCAGATGGATTTCCCGTCTGATAGATGTGTGACTGGCCCAAGCACTAAATGTGTTTTTGGTGCTTCAAGGATATTGCCGGTGTACGATCTTTAAATGGGTCGATGTGGTCGAACTAATGTCTTGAAGTCCAGCGGTATATATTTGACTCTGTCTAACAATAAAGAGTAATTACTTGTGACTCCATGTTGTACACCATGTTGAAAACACATTGGTATACTCACTTCTAATGGTCTTATGAGATACAGTAAAGGCAGAAAAGGGCCAAATGGCAACTTTTCCATCCATTTAAACTCAATTTTTTTCCCATCTTCCAGTTTCTCAAAGGAGTTGTGCAGAAAAAAACGCATGGGCCATCGTACAAATTCATGTGAACTCTGAGTCTATTCATTCCATGATGGTCATGAGGTTCAATTACAACTTTGACTTCTCATAATTACCATCTAACACATTTCCCAGCTGGTAATCTCTTGATTAAGACATGCCAACAAATTGCATCATGTGGGTTCAGATACCTGGTATGAATGTATTTGTAGAAGATGACAAATGGGCCTAAGGTGAAGCTCATTCCACATCAATATCGGTACTCTTCTAATTGCTATTATATCATATGATTGCCCCTAATTACTTTGTAGACTCAATTTCCTGAAGTCTATATGCTTAGTGCATTTCATTTTAGAAGAAATGAATGTACTGTATCAAGAAAAGCACAAATGTCCACAAATTACTTCAGTCCACAAATTGCTGTCTCTCGTAGTATATTGGCTGAATTAATGCGAGCGTTCAATGTTCTTGAATAAACAATTTTCCATTTCATGTGATGTTTTTCCTAGCAAACCCTAATTTCCTTTTGATTACAAATAATGTATTTTGATGTTGTGATTTTTCTGCTGCTCCATCAATCTTCAGAAGAAATATTGGCTGTCCTTAGTCTGTCTGAAGCATCTATCCTTTCCCAGCATAGACCCACACAGAACCCCTACTCGTAAACAGGAAAGGCACTCAGACACTTTGACATAATGACTTATTGGGACGTTAGCTGGGTTCTTTAGCAAATTGGCTTGCACGAGCATTGGTCTCGCAGGAAAGGTCATTGTACTATACAGTACAGTCATGCAGACATTCACACAACAGGGAACCAGGATCCTTCACAAGGTGCCTCTGGGATGACCTTGGAGAACCTATTAGGCTAGGATTGCCGTTCTTCTTGTTGAACAAACATGGGGATGGTAGTGTTTTCCTTTATCAATCATCACTGCGCTTCAGAGTTACTACAGATCTTGTGTCTCATACACATACAGTGTCAAACATCGTGTGTCTCAATACACATACAGTATCAAACATCTTGTGTCTCATACACATACAGTATCAAACATCTTGGAATGGAGCTGACCCAAATAAGATAAAGGTTGAGTCTGTTTGAAGCCTCTGTTACAGTTTGGTGGCATTTCTGACCCACTTAACTGTTCCATAGGTAACTGAATCCCAGATAACATTAGCAGCAATTTCATTAGAGAGGTGAATGCTGTGTGCAAAGCTGGCCCAGTTCTGCCAAGCACTCCCCACAGACTACACAAACAAGATAACGAGAGATTTCTCTGATGTTACGTGAAGCCCAAGCGCCCTCAATGGCAGTTTTGACAAACTGAAAGCCTTGCAGACAAATAAGGTAAGTGGTGGCGCCAAAACGGCTATTATTAGCTTGCATTGGTTTCCAAATTAGACCATAAAAGGCAATGTTGTCCTTGATTCTTCAAGAATGTTTTCTAGGCTAGCTTTTAAACTCAGGAGTGTGTGTCCTTGAGAAAAGGTAAACTATTCACAATAAACCTATAAAAATATCATAAGCTTCCAATAACAATACAGCAGGATAATCCAACTGAATATTATTGCTTATGTGACAGAGGTTTGGATGAAAATGTATCCTTTCTTTATTCTTTGTTCAAAATGATTGCAAAACTTTCTACATTTTATAACCAGGTTGGAACAAGAAGAATTCCTTGAACTGTGGAACTAGTTGTTGATGTGTAATATGGGAATATGCTAGCTGTCATTGTACATTTCATTAAACCAAAATTGGTGACGCACACCATGACATGAAAGTATATTATTCATGCTTCACGTTTATTTATAGTTACCACAAATTCACTTGTGCAACCCTATGGAATACTCAATGACATAAGCACACCAACCCTGACAATACTGAGTATATTCATCTTCACAAATAATCAATCAATAAATGATCTTTCAGTATCTGACGTTGTAACGTATAACGTATAACATGCCTCTTACAATGTAAACCATCCTGCCCTTATGCAACCCTTGTTCATCATTAGACTTTGTAGTCAATCCAGCAGCCGATATCCTATAAACTCCACTTGTCAGCACACACAGGAACAGCGTGACAGTGGTTGCCCTGTCATGTCTTTTCACTTGATAATAGACTTCTTCACAGTAGGTGTAGGTGTGTACACTCTCCCGATGAGAACAAGACCTCCAATCTCAACGTGTTTCTGCATATAGCGTTCCACACAGGCACAATTCCAAATGACATTCCACCCACGGAGAACTATTTAATTCTGGCCCACCTTTCAGAGGACCCCTTTAAAAGGTGTAGTTGGTTCTATTTTTTACCTACAGTATTGTGAAAGAACAAAAGCTATTGAAAGATCATTCCTCTGAAGTGTTAAATTGTAAGCTTTTTGGAGTACCTGGCTATCATAATTATTTCCCAATTCCCATTGCCATGATTCCTGGAGTAGTTGAATGTGTAAAGTTTTACTAGATGCCATTCACTAGTCGTATAAGGCAATTTACACAAAATCTATTTTCCCCTCAACCATTTTCACCTGAAAAGAGCTCTCGATTATGGCAATGCTGCCAGATTGAGCTGTGAGCACGTTGAGCATTAAGAGGAATTTAATTAGAACTTGAGCTATTGCCTTGGCAGTGCACATAAAACTGGAATTAGTGGCATTCCCATACGCTTGAGCTCGGAATGGTAACGTGTGCTGGTTGAAAGAGGGAAGTGAATGCTGTTTAAAGCAATGTAGTCAGAGGGGAGAGACGTGTATGGTTAGCTTAGGGTGTCTGTATTGGTAACTGTCTGAGCTGAGATGATCGTTCTTCACTTCTCAACCTACTGTTCTGTAAATCTCAGGGAATTGTTAGGATCTGTCAGATATAGAGGTGACACGAGTTTCTCAGTCACGTTGATATCAAAATGTGGATGGGTAAAATTCAAGGGCATGGTCTGACTTGTTTGTTTTCTGAGAGAAAGAAATACATGTCAATATTAAAAGATAACGTTCTGACTGCCAGGTCTATTGGAAACAGTTGACCACACATGATTTCCTGTTTCTGTCTGTCAGTTAGCAAAGTGCTGACAGTCTTTCTTGTTTGTTATGGACAGTGAACATGCAGCAACCATTGAGTTTATTTGTGACTATACTTTGCATAATGCCTACTGTTCTTACATGATGCGTGGCTGTGTCGGTTTGTACTGGGACCACAAATGAGGCATTAAATTAAATATATCACTCGTAGATTTGCTACATTTTCAGTGCTGATATATTTTTTGCTGTGTCACTTAGCGTAGAAAACTTGGAGGGTAGAGTCTGTTATAGGATCACAGTGTTGTGCATGCTAGGACACTCTTAGCCCTGTATTGATCTGTCTCCGGTTGAAATACCACAGAGGAAGTGTTCAACCACCAGCAGCTGTGGCTGAAGCACCTGCTAAACCACACCCTCACTCAGCATCCGATCTTCTGTTTAACCAATCATGCCTTAATGGATGAGACAAGCAGGCTAAACAGATTGTTTTCTAATCAGGTTTTAATTGCCACGCAACTTCACTCACCTGAGTTACGAGGCAATTATCTCGCCACACTGGCACTCGGATAATGGAATCATTAGTGGACAGTTCGGCTTGATGTTTGGCCTTCAACTTGCATATTAATCCGCCACCACTGCCCAGATGGTTAAGCATGAAGAGCGATAGTTGCTCGGTATGGTAAGCTCAAGGCAGATCAATAAGGATACATATTGTCGCAAAGCCACAGTAACCCTAACCCTAACTTACACATACACCACATTGTCACTGCTATAATTGACAATATTAATGCCTCGTAAGAATGTGGCCAAACATATTTCTGATGTATGTTCAAAAACAACATGGAAGCAGATGGATTCACAGACATCTTTTATTGGTCAAACTGAAGGAGTTCTCGCTTGAAGCAACATTTTTTATACTGTACACGGTCATAGATTTTTCACTCTCTCCTCTGTGGGTTTGCCAGGATATAATTGGTAAGTTTGCTAGATAGCACTTGATACTCAGACGGAGGAGATAAAACAATAACGTGGAAATACACATAGAGGTACAAAACTGAGGATGAATCGGATCTTTTGCTTCCCCTTAACTTGAAACTGAATGTTTTCGATGCACACCACACGATGTGTATAAAGTATTCTACACCCGTTCCAATATATATATTTTTTTTTTCATCAAATGTGCCTGTGGACATTTTTGATACTGAATCCTTTCTCGTATGTCATATGTCATGCAGACAACTCCAATGGTCTGTGTAAATCCTATTCTGTGAAAAGTGCACACAGGCAGCAGTCTACTGAGATCAATCAAGCTGAGAGCCTCAGACAAAAGAAATGCCGTACAAGAGTTTCTTGTAAACAGCTTGACAAAAGCCATTATATTTATATATATAAAAAATAACATGATGCTTAGCCAAGTACGTCCAATAGAAAACATGTTAGTTACATGATGCTTAGCTGTGTCGATGTATCTACAAATTGACAGACTCTGATTAACACCAATAACCACTTCACATGTCCATAGATGTAGTCACAAAACCTTTACATCAGGGTGAATAGGGTTTGGGATTATCAACATGATTTGGGGTATGTTTGGAAGAGAAAGTCTCAAACTGCACTGTGTATACGTATCTGGGGGATTTCTAATAGGCATCGCACAAACATTTTTACAGTCAAGTGGCTGTATTCCCAAATATTTAGTAAAAATTTGTACAATGGCAATTTACTGTCTGTTTTGACCCTTATATTCATTAATTTTATTTAGTTTATCAAACAAAACAACTCACTTTATGTATGCCATTTCTAACTTTTAAATTCAAAAGTGAAATACAGTGATATACCAATGGTATTATTACTTAAAATAAAAACAAGATATTTATACAATTAAAAACTCTATTCCCTATGTATGCCTTTTTTAATTTTTTGAAAACGCATGAATATAAACTATACCGTCATAATATATATGTCGTTAAAGAAAATAGAAAGCCTTGATGTCTCTGTGCAACATGATTGTTTGTTTAATCTTTAATTGCAAAGTTTTGCCTATAAGAAAGACTACATCTATTTTAGATATGTTCATAAGAGGGTGTGACTCAAACATACAAATTATAATAGGTTATGCAAGGATGACATCTGTCCTGAGCTTTTCAATTGAAATTCGATCTCAACAGCAAATAAAATAAAATAAATGACAAATAAGACAATTATAGAAACGGACAAACCAATGAAAAATAAAGTATAAAATTACAAAAGTGTGATTTAATTCCCAAGCACATATTTTGCAAACAAGAACTTTAAACACTAATTACACTCAAATAAATTACATATGGGAAATGACAAAGCATTAGGAAACTTCAACTAGAGACAGCTCACAAACCTCAGTGTCAATACTGTTGTATGACTTCCGACAACACCAATTGCATGTCATCCAGCAGATTAGCCACTCTATAAGACTTTGCAGTGTGTATCAGAACCATTAAAAATACACGTAAAAATAGATCCCCTGGTTGAAGATATTATTCTTAGGGAGGGAGTTTTAATTAAATGATTAGTCATAGTATACATTAAGTATCATAATTAATGGACCATGCAGTTATTTTGAGTTTTACATATAATACAAAAAGCATTGCTATTGTTTTGATACATGGTTTAATGTCAATGTCAGTAATGGTCATAGCACGTCTTGAAGAAGTGTCTTTAATCAAAAGTAAAAATATATTTGATACTGCAATATTTAGTTGTGATCTTTTAACGATTTGCTGGATATCTCTGCAATGATTTTCAGTGGGTTAATCATGTCTAATTATGCATATCGGACAAGTTTCATGTCTTTGTTAAAAAGTGACACTGTACAGTAGCTTCCATGGTAATTAGTTTAAACCACAGTGAGGTCACCCTTCCCTCACACCCCCCACCCCTCCCCACATATATCTTGCACAAGTTAATTCCAAACATGATGGAAAAATCTTGAGAGCAATATAAAGACATTGACCACAAAAAAGAAGAAAGTAAAAGACTGAAATGGGACAAGGGCAGGTTTAAATCATTGTACAAAAAAACTAACTGCAACCCACCAAAACCCAAACGCTTATTCTTGAAAAATCCATTGGAAATTGATTTCTTTTTACAGGTTGCACAGTTTCTATTGACATACTGGATCTGGGATGGACACGCCAGTATACAAAGGGGAAAGGGGAAAGGAGGGGAAGGGGAGATATGAGGACAGAAGGTGTTTATTCTTCCTCTGTGCATCCAAGTAACTCTGCACGCATAGTGATCCTCCCGTACCACGACCAGGGAAGGATCCGGATGAATCGGGCGTAGATGGGAGGGTCTATCACGTTCTTTCTGTGTGTGTCATTGTCAAAGTTTCCTTGGAAGACCTGTGAACGACAACAACAATACCAGGATTACCAGATCATGCTGCGAGCAGACACCATTGGACCAGTGAACCAGATGGAAACAGAGACGACACAGGGGAGGGAGAGCCCCCACCAAGTCAAAGACCGTCACATTGAGAGCCACTGTACAAATATGACACAGCTCAATGCACTGATGTCTCGATTTGAGGAACGGTCGGAATGTGTAGGTGGTCTGAGTTCCAAGTCAACGGTTCACAACCGAAAATATATTTTAGACAGGATATTTGACAACATATCAGGAGAAAATCTGCAGTTTCTATGTAGATTCATAACAACTTGTGCAAGATCAACAACAACACAAACAAGCCTAATGGGCAGATAGGAACGCACCCTCTGCTGCTGATAATTAGAAACCTTGTATCTGTGGTATGGTTAATCGACAGTAGAACAAAGTATAATGTGGGAGAGATGCACCTATTGGGACAGCCTCATTGAAGGCTGTGATCATTTCAATTAAACAAGCTTGATTATGACTCTAATTGGAATGTAATGGGACTCCTCATTATGTGAAATGAAGAAAAAACAAAACACAGGGCCAAACCCCAGCAGGTATTGGAAACATCCGGAGAGGTTGACCTCAGAAGACTGTGACCCTTACCAAATGACCATCCCCAACACATGTGCATTATCAGCATCGACATCCATCACAGGGTAAGGCTACTTCACAACACCACGAACACACCTGATGAATCTCAATGCACTTTTCCTTATTGTGTGTACCGTATGTGTGTAGACATGAATGCATCACAACAAGCAATGTGCCGTTTGTTATTTGAAATGGGTCTGTTGCTACCCGCTCTGAAGAGGATTTAGGTGGAAAACATTCAGTCCTTGAAAAAGTGGTTATTTTACACGCAAAATAAGCCCACTCCTTCCTGCTAGGAGAGCATGAGAAACCCTGCATTAGCCTCTTGCTGCAGGCCACTTCATGGCCACTTTGGTTCTCAAACTATTCCAGAAGCCTCTAAAATCAAGTTAATTCTCTCTCCAGGGATATGTTCTCTCAATGGCCCTGAGTGTGACTATAAAAAGTACTCATCTTATGTCCTCATCACAACATGGACTCTGTGGAAACTTGACGTTGTTCTGTGTGAGAGCAACGCCGTTACTGCAGTTTCACAAAGGATAAAGGGTGCGGTAGATCCCGAAATATGTTATTTACAAGAACCGAAACCTACCCGACCCGGTGCATCAACATCAACTCTTGGATTTTCCGCAAATGAACCAATCTTGCTTCTATTTGCAACTTTGTTATTGTACACATAAACGAGACGCATGACTGCAGAATGCCAGTCTCTATCGGTGCTCTTAATCTCTGATCCTCTTAGGCACTTCAGCCTAAGAGGATCTTTTAGCACCCCAATTAAAACAGCAGTCGCTGAAAATGTGTGAACACCACCCCCGGTAAGAACCTGCGAAGCGCGAGGGACCGTCAAACACGTAACATGCACAATGTAAGAGACACGATGAAATCCGATGGGCATCCAAGTCTGTGCAGTGGAAGTGGTTGAGATCCAAAAATCGCGTATCGTGAGCAACATCAATTTACAGATTGCGTGTACAATTGACGTGTGAGCTCGAGCGTTCAGACATACTCCTTGGCGAATGTTTTTCGAGAGAAGCATGACTGTGTTATAGGCCATAGCCATGGCCCCCGGAGAGATGTGAGGTCATGCTGGTGCTACACTATCAGTCATAAGGGGACTTCCCCTGGCTAAAAGGTGTAATTGTTCCTCATCAGCATGCAAAGATTGTGACAGGCTCCCAGACCTTGGCTGGAGAGTGAACACGTGTCTAGACTGACAAATCTCCTCCCGACCAACGAAGACTGCGTGCACACAAACCTTCTCGGATACACATGAACACTGTGTGCACAGACACACACTAATGCACACACACACGCGCACCTAACCAAAATTCAAATCCAGGGATTATACAACCCTCTTGCCTCACTGTGCCCTTCTCTGAGTGTGTTTTTCAGCCTGAAAGTGGTACAAAGCTATATTTATGTATATGTATATAACATCCTGAAGAGTACAGTCAAGGACAAACATGCTCTTCTACTCCGTTCTTTTCCCTCCAAGACTTCTCTCGTGCCATCGCCAGTTTTTCTCCTTTTCACCTACGTTGAAGTTCAGATCTGAGTTTGTTTTTGTTGTCATCCTAACTTCTGGAGACAAACACAAACATCAGAGCTCAGCACCCTCATCTTACCCGGCTTCCCTCCTCTTGTTCTGCCTCGCCCGAGTTTCGCTGAATACTCAATTTCTGAACTTAAAACAGTCGAGCAACTGGAGAGAGAAAAAAAAGCATGAAATATTCAACCTTTCCTCACCCTACCTACTTTTGTTCTGTCTCCACTTTGACGCCTCTGTTCTTGCTAAGTCGCTGACTGAACGAGTCTCCGGGGTGGCCGGAAAGTTCCGAAACAGGAACAGTTCCTGCATGTCATTAATTACCTCCCTGTGTCTTTTGTGAAGACGCTAATTCAACTCCAGAGTGTGGAGCTAAGGTGCGTATGGTAGATGTTAGCCTCCACTTCCGGTTCTGCTCTTGGAAGGTTAACTGGTCCCTCGTCAGGTTAAACGAGAAACCTACAATGGGAAGTACAGCTGGAAGTACAGCTGGAATTCCACCTTCAACAGCAAGTCTGATTAAGCAGTTGCTATTTTCAGACGAGTAAAACAGGATAAAACGGGTAAAACAACCGTTGGTTGTGTCATGGAAATTAATTGATGAGATAATGCTGATTTAGCAACAGATTATGCTTCTGCAATGAAACATTTTAGTCAAGGTCTTTCTTTACAGACAGAGCTTGCTAATGGATTTCGAAACTCATTTTGCCTTCCACCTGAAGAGTCATGATTTGAACAAAAGAACCAGTTGGATGAGACAGAGTAGTCAAATCCTTCAAGACAGAGTAGTCAAATAACCGTCAGAAATCACTCTGTGGAGGAATGCTACTCACAGAATATATTTATTACTCCCACCAAATATCAAGGCATGTTTTATTGTGGAGGAATGAAGTTGAGGTGCAAAACTATTTCAAAAGAGGTCTTCAATCAAATTGTTGATGTTTTTTATTTATTTTGTATCCTAAACACATTTTGTGTGTGTGTTGAATATATACTAGAGTTCAATGACAGTCTCTGGAACTCAGATACAATAAAAGGTGTATCAATCACTAAAGTATTACCAAGCACATTCATGTGGCAGAAATAATACACATTACAGGAATATAAAAACACAAGCCAGGAAGTCCTTAGAAGCAAAAGTTGATTGATTGATGATTTGGGTCTCTTCTACACTGCCAGCCCTTTGCAATTGTGTTGAACATGAAATGAGCCAGAAAACCACAAAAAACTAAACAAAAGCAAAGAGCAATTTGCAGTCAGGAATAAGAGAGAGCGAGAGAGCGAGAGAGAGAGAGCGAGAGAGAGCGAGAGAGAGAGAGCGAGAGAGAGAGAGGAATAGAGGAGGACATTTCTTGACTTGTCAATGTCAGTTTAACTTCTGAAACAGTACCCTACATGGATCGAGTAAAATCTTTTAAAAACAGACCTCGTACCTCTATTACCAGCCAAGGTGCAATACTTTTTAATCTCAAGAATGTCTTGAAGATAGATATATCAAAGGCAAGACATGAAATAGTCTGGGTGGAGCAGCCGGCTTTGGAAGCTAACTAACAGCCTGGGTTCATGTCCTCAGAGTCCAGTCCCCTGCCTTTGTCCTCTCAGAGTAGAAACCAAGCCTCCAACATCCGTAAACAAACACATTAATCCGTTTGTTCTCCCCGACTTGTCAAGGATGACTGTGACGCTACGCTACGCTAACACTGTGCGCTTCTTCAAAGGCTTGCTGCGTATGCGTATAGCCGTCCTGTCCTTTTCCGGGTCACTGACCCTCCCTCTCTCCCTCCGCTGGCTGGTGGCTGGGTACCGAACGGCCCATCATCTGTTCTGCACCATGCTTTCGTCTTGACCCTGGAGCCTGTGTGGCTCACTTACATTGATTTTCCTGGCTGAGCTACGTCAAGGATATACCTTGCTGGTGGAGCTCATGAGGGCTCTAGAGGTCCAATCCTGGCCATATGCCATTATTTGATACTGCCATGAGAGCCAATAGTGCAGGCCTCTCAGTCTTTTTCAGTTCCAGCTACATAGTTACCGCAGACAGTTAGGGCGCTACAAGGCAATCTCAGCTCTACCCGGCCTTCACCGGAAAGCCAATAGATGACCACCAGAGGAGGGCCTGTTTGGCTCGATCAAATCAACGTTCTCGAGCCAACCATTTCCTCCGGCAGAAGGCAATAAGACCCAATCAAAGTTAATTTTGACCCGGGAGCACGAGGTTCGGATGCCGTAGCATACAGAGTGCAGCCAAGACCTTCTGGAGAAGGAGGAAGCCAAGGCTATTAGTGGCTAATCCCAAACTACGATTGTATTTACTACCATCTAACATGGGGTTACCCTCTGACCTAAAGGGAATAGCTAGTTCCACAAGCTAATTAACCCCCTGGCACCCAAGTGGAGCACCATTAAGCAGGAATCAATTACGTTTGTGCTTGATTTCCCCTATCATGGTGTGTTCATATTGACAAGGAGTAACTGTAGCAAACAGGATTAGGTCCCTAGGAGTGTACAGAATTGTGACACCAAAGCAAGGGTGACATTGAATCCATTTTTTCAAGTGAGTCACCATTTGTACATGTATTTTAATTGTTTTCAGGTGCTTTTCAACACTTCTAACGTAATCTATTGTCTTTTGAATCTCTAGACATTTCAGCCCGGCTGTCCTGGGTTGAGATTTCAGAGCAAATGTATACATACTATAGTACTATGCACATATACAGTAGGTATATACACAAGCAGAGGTAATGGTGGAGGAATGTCTGTTGGTATCTGTATGCTGACAGATTCTCCTCCTCTCTCTATCTAGACCTGACTGCCTACAGCCTCTGCCACCCAGGGGCACAGGAGGGGGAGAGCTGAGGAGAATACCAAATCTCATGCTGCTTACCCACAAGTAGAAATCAAGACTCCCCACCTCTGTCACTGTCTCTCTCTATCTCTCTCTTTCTCTCTCTCTCGCACACACACACACACACACACACAAACACAGTCTGTAGTGTGACAGGGAGAGCCTTTGGAGCCCAGCAGTCTAACGTGTCCTCCAGCATTAATTGGCTGCTCCACTTGATTGAAAAGGGAAAACACCTTGAACAGTTGCAAGCTCCTCATAGCCCTGTCCAGGGAAATGCTGATTACCGTTCCTGGAGGCTGAAGCTAAAGCCGCCTAGCTCCTAATATAGAGGCTCTAATGGAGTTTGTATCCTAGGTTCTGCTCTGATACGACAGCAATGTTACCGTACGGTGACGTTTTACACAACTTGACCTGAATGTGTTGTTACAGCCTCGATATCTGTATGCACAATGTATAATCTCCGAACCAGAGGAGAGACTGTTTTTCACAAAGGCCCCTTTAATCTTTTCTCTCTTTTCGTTTTCATTTCTTCTTTTTTTCCCCTTCTTCTTCCCTGGGAGGATTGCCAAACGTTTGGAAGTCATCCAGGGCTCAGAATTGAGATTGTGCGGCTGAAAATCACACTCAGTAAGCAGTGGCCCACATCCAAAGATCATCCTGGGTGTTGAAATTATAAACTCCTCGAGCGAGGCATTTGAGCAGTGGGGACAGAGAAATGTTTTCGGTCACGGGCCGCTACACTGGCGATTTATTGGCAGATGAGGGTATAAACTGACGTGTGTCCCTTGGAGGGTATGTCGTAGCAAGTTGCTATCGTACTTCTGTTCAAGAAATCTCTTTTTCAGCTCTGTCTCTGACTTACTTCAAAGTGGAGGCTAGCGTAACGAAACCCCCCCCCCCCCCCCCCAAAAAAAAACAATAGCTAATTTGGTGATTTGTTAACTGTTTTCAGTTGATGCTTTTGGGATTGCTTGTTAACACAATGACCCATGCAGTGTTTTCTCCAGGCCTTGGGAAGACATAGTGATCTGACATTTACCCTTTGCCAATTATAATGCACTGGGTTTGGTCAGTCGACCCAATCTGCTTAGCACACGTGCATGAGCGTGTGCACACAGGTCCCCTGAGCCAATTATGAGCAGGGATGAGTAGCCATTTTACAAACATTTACATTTAGTCATTTAGCAGACGCTCTTATCCAGAGCGACTTACAGTAAGTACTGGGACATTCCCCCGAGGCAAGTAGGGTGAAGTGCCTTGCCCAAGGACACAACGTCATTTGGCACGGACGGGAATCGAACTGCCAACCTTCGCTCAGCCACCTGACACCCTGACTCCCCTGACTCACAAACAGGGTAAGAGAGCTAAACAGTGCACATTCCCCGCCAAAAACAAACCCAACAGCAACAGGCTCCAGGGCTCGTCCCAGTGCCGTTCTCCTGATAGCGACACGCTAAGCTGACGAGGCACCCTATCCGTCTGCGCGGGCCCCTAACGCCAGAGACTGACACGTGTACTCCTCTGAAGGGCCGCAAACAAGATCCCTGCTGCGGTGCCAGCCAGAACTGCTCGACAACGCTCTCTTATCTGATCCTGGTCGGAGAGAGGCAGAGAGAGCTAGGCCTCCGCTCGGCTGGGCTGGTGTTGCTGATAAGGAGGCGCTGCGCTGACAGAGTTTGGAGAGACAGTGCTGGGGTGTACGCATGGTGGTACAATAGCTGGAATTCTTTCACTCATTCTTTCAACTGCTGTTTAGTGTGTTTTTTGCATGTGTCCATTTCTTTCGTTTCTTCCTGCAGTTTTCATTCATGCTGGGTCTTATTTGTTAGCCTTCGTCACGTTAGGCTGTTGTAGACTGCGTCACGCAGTATTCTAACTGCATAATATATGGATTATATTTATGTATGTATTTAGGGAGTCGGATGGCTGAGTGGTTATGGAATCAGGCTAATACTCAAAAGGTTGCCGGTTCGATTCCCGGCCATTCAGGAGGAAGTTGTGTCCTTGGGCAAGGCCCTTCACCCTACTTGCCTCAGGGGAGTGAAGGGCCTTCATGTCCCTGTACTCCATGTAAGTCGCTCTGGATAAGAGCATCTGCTAAATGACTAAATGTAAACATCTGTGTGGAGAGTTGATGTCTCACCTTGTCCTTTCTTTGCTTTTCATCTTGATATACGAGCCAGCTTTCTCCGTCGTTGCTGTACGCCACTTTGTAGGAGCCAACGAACTGGACATGTCCAAAGTCTTTAGCTCCCTGGGTGATGATGCCGGTGACCTTGGTGGGAATGAGCATGTCCATCTAGTAAAGAGAGAAAGACAGGGAGAGAGGGAGGGGAGAGAGGGAGGGGAGAGAGGGAGGGGAGAGAGGGAGGGAGAGAGGGAGGGGAGAGAGGGAGGGGGAAGACTTTTGAAACATATTTTTTCCCCTCACAAACTCAAGCAGTGAAAAGTCAAATGCAAAAAATCCATTTTCTATGACAGGTAAACATCTTTCTGTCTAATCTCCTGAGAAGATTTATGAAGACATTCTACATTTGGGTGCAAGGAGTCGGCTTCAATTATTCACAGAATATTGAACAACCAGGCTGAGCCCACAACCTCGCCTCAACAAAACAAAAATCGCAGGCCGCAGCAGCTTCTAAGACCCCGGCAGCGCTACTTGGGTTAATTTTTTATACGCTCTCCTTTGCTGCATACACTTTATAGTGCAACACTGGGCCGTAAACACATACTAGCTGTTAGCTTTATTGACTTTTTGTAGTTCAATTATGGTTCATTATTTAGAGCTGCACTAAACTAGTGTTGTTTGTGATGGGAGTTAAGCCTGGACCAGCACAAAATAACAACCTCATGGCCCCCTGTCTTGCTGACTCAACTACTACAAAGGTAAAGGTGTAGTGCAATTATAGACAATTAAGTCAATGGTTTGCCTGAGTCCCAATATGACTACATTGCTGATCATGTTCAATGAATAATGCATGTCCAAAATGCTTGAAAATAACAACTTGGTTGAACCTACTGTAAAAGTACCTGGGTTGCCAGCTCTGTGTTGGTAAGATGGGAATTGGACTAACACAAAACTGGAGATCGACTGAATCATCTTAAACGAAGGGAACTGGGAGTGTCAAGTTCATCATTCACGACTGGGTGAATCAAAAATGCCTTGCTTCAGATGAGAACAACTGTTTTGTCTGTGGTATATAGCAAACAAAGATTGTCTCCCAGGGAAGATTAAAGGGTGGAATGAGGTTACTGTATAATTGCAGGTTTTAATGTCTTGCCCCAAAAATTCAGGAAAATTGCAGTGCGAAATCTTTAACAAGCAGGTCACCAAAAGCAAGACTTGCAAAAGGGAAAAATCATAGAATTATATTGTACTTCTCTCTGAGTCAAAGGGAGGGTGATGACATGCACTTATGAACAATATCCATATCCATAAAACTCTGGCCTCACACAAGATAGGATTATGGACCTTGAATAGCTTCTGGGAACTCAAACAAGCGTTTCCCAACATGAAGTGGCAGAGGCTCAATAGCTAACGGTCTGAATAACGTTGTAGCACGGACCGACGTCTATGTGCGACCAGCGCAAATGTGAACTACAGCAGAGCAACACGCAGGACAAAGCACAGGACAAGTTGAAGGACAGAGGCATGATCTGCTTTCACATGAAACTGAATTCAACTGATTACGCAGAGAGAAAGAAAGTAGGACAGAGCCAGAAGAAAAATGTAATTTCCTGCATTGGATCCACAGCATCCAGGGCCTATATATCAAACTAATTACTTGGACAGAAAGCAAACTGTAGATGTGGTAAGGTGTCACCCTGCTCTGACACAACACAAAACAGGCACTAAAGATAGAATGAGGCCCAAATAGACAAACAAACATCTTTCTCCAGCCCGTACTGTCTCCCAAACCGACTCAATAAAGACTTGACACATTGCAATCCATTTCCACAGATATGAAACAACACCACGCACCATAATGCGATACACCCACTAACACCCTGTGTCCCCGCAGTGTTGGAAAACACTATACGAGATTCAAAGGAGCTAGCTACTCAGGCGTTGTCCTCTCAGGAGAAGCCACACATTGCAGCAGTGTCTCAGTGTGTGTCCCTGTCTCTGAGCTTCAGAACAAAACAGGAAGCTCTCCTCAGGGACCCCAGGGGTCTGGTTCCTTGGAGAGGGCCCGCTGTGCTGGCAGGCTGGCAGGCAGGCAGGCAGGCAGGCAGGCAGGCAGGCACAGGCATGAGGCCTTGACTTGTACAGGAGGCAGAGAGGTGCGAGACGCTTCCATCTCTGCTTGGGCATTTGTTTTCTCGGCTCCCACAAACTGAAATGAGATGAGTGCCGAGTATGAAGAACAGCTTTTGTGTACTGGAAAGCTCTTCCTGGGTCTTACTGGAAACCGTGCCAGTTCAGGACTACAGCAGAGCGCAGAGCTGCAGCAGTTCTGCCTCGTATTTACCTCTTAGACATCACCTGGAGACCAAGCACCCATGAGTTGACCCCGTTTTGCTGTGAATTTACGATTCACGAGCCTCCTCCTTCACAGTGAGAACAACTGAGACCCTTGTCTCTCCCTTCTTCGAACAAGCATCCCTCTGTGTCTCAGAAGGGTAGGGTGTGTGTACGGTGTTTTCCTGTGGTGTATTTAAACGGATCTAAACAACCGCATTTCTTTCATAATTGCAATAATGGCGGTGGCTTTGTGGAGAAATAACAGGACCCTGAAGGAACTGAGACAGTGGCTCCTGGAGGGAGAATTCCTTCATTGAGAGTGGAGCGACACTCTGCATTGTGCGGCTCTGATTACCCTCCAGACGCAGAGCGCAGAGGTAATCTCATTCTGGCCAACCATTCGAGTCTGCCACCAAAACAAAGGCGCGCTTGAAGGGGAACCTGTAATTGCTGTCACAGGTAGCGGTCAAAATAGACGACCGCCCCCAGAGCTCCCGGCTCCCAACACTTTGATGGCCCAAACCAAATTAGAGGCCAAGATAAGCTTGTTAGAGCTAGGCTTTCCCCCCTCCCTACCGCCAATTCCCCTCCGAACACTCTTAACCCAGGAGAACCAAGGGCTTTTGAAGTCTGTGCTGCAACCTCTGGATGCTTGTGCCGGAGAGGCGCCGGGGGAAAAAAAACGAAATCCTGGAATGATTTTCCTTCGCGTCCTCCCTCTTCTCAGAAGTGTTAGAGACAATTCAAGCAATGCCGTCTGTTTCCCCAGCAGCAAAAAAACAAACAAAAAAACAAACACAGTCTATTCACGGAAAACGACGTGATGCTAATTAATTAGCATCGCGTACACACTTCCT
This sequence comes from Osmerus mordax, assembly GCF_038355195.1. Taxonomy (NCBI): domain Eukaryota; kingdom Metazoa; phylum Chordata; class Actinopteri; order Osmeriformes; family Osmeridae; genus Osmerus; species Osmerus mordax. Next base: position 4,927,497 of record NC_090077.1, on the reverse strand, counting down.
CGGGTTGAAGGGGTCCGCTAGCGCCACACGGCGGGGCAGAGACGCCATGTGTCACACAAACAGACAACTGGAGAATAAGTAAGGGGAAAAGACAAGAGGCAACCCCCCCCACCCCCCACCCCTTCCAGTCTGCTCATTAAGATGAGAGCTGGCGCGTAAACCCCATGTCTGTATTTGAAGTGGGGACGTCGGAGGAGGATGAAAAGGGCACATGGCTGCTTTACAGGCACATGATTCGACTATGCTTCATGGTGCGCTGTGTATCCGTAGCACCCAGCTAGCAGCTCCCTCCTGTGCTTATTTAATTGTGTGTGTTGAAGACTCACTTAATCTACACCGCTCGTATACCCTGACCCAGTTTATAGCCCGCAGGAAGTGTGTGTGTGTGTGGGGTATCCGCAGGAGCCAGGGTAGTGTACGTACAGACTTCACGCGGGCATGTGGATTTGACAAGGTTTTACCACAGTCCATCAACTCCGCCATGGGGCGGCCAGCCAACTTAAAACAGAGGGAAGAGTGTAAAACTGGGCTGTAGCTGCATTTCTCTGGTTTTCCATCGTGTGGAGCCTGCATCCAATTGTCTTCACAGTTTTAAAATTGGTCTGCCTGCAATAGGCCCATTTCAAGAATTTCATTTAAATGCGTTGAAAGGCAGATGGCAGATGAAAATGAATTAGCTGGTTACAGTTCAATGTTTTGAGGATGTGGTCCTGTTGAAGCTTCTGCCTGTTGACAGACTGTAAGCTCTTCCAGGGTCGCCTCAGGGCAAAACTCAAGGTAACACCCACGCATAACACACACTCCTTCACAACTGCAGCACCTTTCACGACCAACTGTGTCCGCATGGGGCGACGGGATGTCAGGTCCTATCAGGCGTCTGCTGAGCATTGAAATGGTGAGAAAGGAGCTCTGTCGAGTCCGAAAGTGGAGACACCTCGAGGCTGAACTCTGCCGTGAGAAACTGTCATGCCGCCAAGACTCCGCGCTCCGAGGACCAGCGTGAGACGAGCCAGCATGTGCTAAGTACCTGACACGCAAACACAGTTATTTCCCCTGCCTCTAACATCGATCAGTGGGCAATGCTTTTAAAGGTGCTAAATGTTACCAGCCTGACCCTTGTGGTCTTATAGTTACTGCGCTTATGAGGATCGCGCACGTGGGGATTCCAGCGTTCCTCAGATAGTAAAGAGGGGGTCGTTTGGCAGGGCCTCTATTAGTTATGGATGGGTGTCAAATGTTGGCCAGTTGTTTATGGCCAAATGACAGTGAGCTGTAAGTCACAGCACTATATCCAGTTTATATATTTATATCCAGTATGGATACAAATACTACACAGCTCTTTGAAATACACTGTGAATTAAAGGAGATTAACAATATGCAGGTCGAGTGATGGGCCAATTAGTTTCACACAGCCTTTGTATCGGTATGCGACTCATCCCCTCTCCCTTCTTTCTCTCATTCTCTCCTTTCCTCCTTCCCTCCATTTATCACCACCGGCATGACGTTTACATCCGATTCCAACGAGCACGCTTGTAACGAGAGCAACGTTAGCGCAGCATCTTTTTACGAAACAGCGGAGCTGAAAATGGAGGCCGACAACATGACACATACATGACACACCCGTGTTAGCGAGACAGTCACTTGTGTGTAAAGACTATAAAAGAAAAGCGTCGAATCAATGGCCCACACGCATGCCAGAGTTTTATTAATAAGGTTGTTTTCATTCATGCATCATTTAGACCACCCAGTCAAAGAAAGAAAGAAAGAAAGAAAGAAAGAAAGAAAGAAAGAAAGAAAACATGTTGTTCACCGGGTATTCACCTAACCCTATAACCCCTTACCTTACCAAACCACAACGAAGCATTGAACTTAAATATTATTCAAGCTGATATATCAACTGCTCCCACTTACGAAAACATTTCACATCCAAATACCTCAGATGTACTTGGGGAGACACAGAGAAACTGAGCGTGTCTAGTTAACTCAAATGGGTGAAGGGCAGTGAGCAGGGGAATGGACCACGGTTCTCATATGGAATCGTTTAGCGGTATTACACGGTACAAGGCATTGATGGGCTTTGTGTTCCGTGTAGGATAGGTGGAGTGTAGAGAGAGCTCTGATCCATGCGGGGTCTGTGGTCGGGCTCCAGATGCACAATTCTATGGCCTGCAGTTGTTTACTAGATGCTTGGATACCAAGGGCAAGAGCACTTTGCGAAGACTGACAAAGTACGGTGCCATGGTGAATTCACATGCTGTTGGTGCTCAGCTATGAGGCCGGCTCAAAAACAAATGTGATTATCGTCATGTCACTGACCATGTGCAGCATGCGCTCGTGTGTGTGTGCGCGTGCGAGCACGCGTCATCCGATAGAGCGCCCGCGCAGCTTCACTGACATCCATGAGGTTCAGACACATGAGAGATCCGCATGCGGACCATCTAAACCAGAGCTGATTGGATGCGAGGCAGCTATCCATCCCAGCGTTCCCCCGCAGATCCCCCAGATTACGGCTCGCTCTGCCGGAGACTCCTGAATCAATCATTCCATGATAAAACAGATACATGCGCCTCGCGACAGCTCGGAGAGAGAGAAAGAGAGAGAGAGAGGGGGGGGGGGGGGGGGGAGAGGCAGCAGAGTGAGGGGGATTGAGCAGACGTGTGCCAGAAGATAAGACGGCTCATGAGATAATGAAAGGAAAGGTGTAACATTAGCCAGGTTGAACGCACATAAGCAGAGCTGTGCAGTTCAACGTGTGGTAGGAAGGGGGACACTAAAAAGCACCCGATTGAATCAGAGCGGCAGATGGATCTAGTGTCCCCACGGTAACTTCGTTTGGAAGCTAATTGAATTAGTGCACTAGCTGGGGGGAAATTGAATAAAATAAAGCAAAGTAAGGGCCATATTGGCCTGGATTAAAATGAGACTCCAATGATAATTACTTAATGAAATTTGCATTAGGCGTGTTTTTTTTCTAATTAGTTCATGTTACTTCTGAGATTGTCCCTAGACTTTGAATTAACATGATCATTCAAACCAGTGTCAACTTTTTTGCTGGAATACATAATTTATTTTTATTTTTTACCATAGCAACCAGTCAACATGTTTTCTATATTGTATCTAAATATTGTTATACATTCATTCATATTATCCCTATATTAATAAAAACATCTTGGAGGAAGCCTACATTATGCCACTCTGAATACAAATATGGTACACACACCAACTGTTTCTCTGTGGGCATAAAGAGTGTGACTATATTTCATATTTGCCACCTTCATTGGATATCACAGCTGTGGCTAAATGCTTGTGTGCGTCTCTCTGATTGCATTGGAAACCACCTGTGTAACACTGTTTCTTCAATTAGTTCAGCAAGACAACTTGGCTGCAGGTGGTGTTTCTATTGATTCCCTTATGCTTGTGAAGTAATAAGACAAATAATGATAAAGCGCTGGGCAGCGCGGCGAATAAAGAAGGCATTTAAACCAATTTCGAATTTTAAAAACGTTCCTGGTTTCCATGTCTGCTGGGACAAACTGCCGTGATGAATCGTTTGGGGCGGATCAATATCGGACAGCAGCTGAAGCGGAGCCAGTGAGCGGCTTCCCCGCCTCCTGCACGTGACTGCCAGCAGCCTCCAGGCAGCCAATGAGGGCCTGAGCCAGGAGGACGAGGCGGAGAGCTCAACACGTTCCAATCTCCACCACCAAGCTGTCGTTTTTTCCCTTTCGAGTGCCGTGATTGTTACCCTCCAAGACAATCACAGTCCATCTCCAAGCCTTTTTTTTTCACAACAGAACTCTTTCTCTTTTTGATCTGATACACAAACTTTCGTTAAGGGATGCTTTCCTGGCTTCAGGAAGCAGACGTGTTTTATCTTTGAGGCCCATAAACATTTAAGAGGAGATGGGAGTTTCAATAGGCGGAATTAAAGTCGTTCTTCAGAGCAGAGGAAGCAATCATTGGAGTCATTCTATTGATTAAATAAATTGAGTTTTTTGTCAGGGCTGCAATTTCATTAGCAAGTGGAAAAAAAATCCAACTGATCATAATAGCCTTCTTGATTACTATAAAAGCACATTAACAGCCACGGAGCAGGAATCAATTGGGTATTATGTTTAATTATTGGCCTTGCGCACCTCCTCAACATGTGCAAACACACCATGTGGGCTGTCAATATTTACTTGTGTGTCATGGACAATTGCCAGCTAGTTTGGCAGATTCCCTTGGATGGGTTATTTATTCTCATGGCTGTACTGTTTACACAATAACAAGATTATTTGACATTGAATGCGAAACGGTAAAAGCTAAGCTATTCTTAGGGTGACCAGCCGAAATCCATTCTTCTCCAAGTGTGTATCTTTGAATTCATTTCCATTGCCCCCATAGACAACATTGTTTTTCTCTTGGAAAATGACCTAGCCCACCATGGATCCAGGTCTACCAGTCCATGATGGGTCCCATTACTCGGATGAAAGTAACCCACCGAGGGAGGACCTGAGCTGGGATGCCCATTTCTGTTGGGATGGCACATCAGGCACCGACGTGCGAATAAGTCACAATGCTGCACTGAACGGTACAATATTAGCAAATGGGCCAATTAAAGAGGATTTGTTCTCTCAAAGTTCCCACACAGAACTTTTCTCTCCCCACTGCCTTCCCTACCTTCACCCCAATCATCTGAGCTTGTGTGTAATTATCAAGATGCCACAGATACACCACACATATTTATCACCATACGGGAGATAATTGGCTGTGAAAACCAAGGGGCCTGTGGATGACAAATGAGCACCCGGAATGGGATTTCTTTTATAGCTTGTTTATGACCTCAGCAGGTTGTTGAGGCCCAAAATAAACAGATACATAGTTAGACTGAAGTAGCATGACAACCAGAACACTGTCTAGGTGGCTGTGAGTGATGAGTGGATCAGACGTGTCCTTATTACACAGAAGCAGGGTGTTTTGTTTTGCCTGTTGATGCTCTCCCACATCCAAATTGAACCACTTAAGATGCACGGGAGTAGGCTAGGACATTCCCTACTTTAGATCTAGTGCAAACATAGTGTGTTAAGCTCCAACAAATGTAAAAATAAATTACATGGGACTCATTTTAGTCAAACTGAAGCAAACTCGGTTTTGATCTACTTCAAAGGAGAGACATGAAAATGTGCCCCAGCGACCTTTCAGAATTGGCATATAGCAGAGATTTTGTGGACCCCCGATGTCTTTTAACATGTCACCCTAGCATTTTCCTTTACCACCACTTCTTCTGACCAATACTTCAATGCCATATTCCCTACAGCTCGAGTGTCAAACCCACAGCAGGGTTCCCGTGCATGGGATTTTAAGGGTACTGGCCTGCAGTAGTACCAAAACAAGTTAAGGAAGAAAACCACTACACCACTGTCTCTCCAAGAGGAACTAGAAGGGTTTTTGAATCTATCTCGTGGAGCTAAATGATGTCCGCGCGCACTCAGAGAGAGCTTATTTCATCTTTGGCCCTCTGCCAGATATGTAAGCTCATAAGGGTCTTGAAGGAAGGGCTTAAACCTGGTCTGAGAAGTTGGCAGTTTGTTTACTCTCCTCCAGGTGCTCACTTAGAAGGAAAACAACTTCCATCGATCTAAAAGCTGCCGCTGTCTGTTTAACCAGGTCTGTTTATAAAGTCGAGAGGCATTTCCCAGAACAACAGTAAAATATAGGATATGGATTAGAGTTGCCGATTGTATTCTCTGTTATACTCCGGCAAACTAAATTACATCAAGACTGAACCTGTTTGCAATCGGGCATGGAGATTTGAAGATTTATTTTGGTCAGGGACAGACCATGATGCCGTATAGGGCCAGCGGTACCCTGCAGTGTGAGCTGCACTAACGCTGAGCTAATGAAGAGTGAAATGACGCATGACAGGTTATTCTGCACTTAACATATCACAGAGAAACATACAAATAGGAAAACTGTCTTAAGATCGAGAGTAAAAAAGTCAAAGTTAAAAAACGTGTACCCTCCATTACAGACTCTGCATGAGCCACTGGCCAGAAACCCTTTCTTAATGGGATTCTTAGGACCTACAACATTAGGTTTCCAAACCAAACATTGCCCTGATAACTCCACTGCATAACTCCACTGCGAGAGCTGTGTTCGATCGAGTCACACTACATTGGAGGTTTGTCCGAGTTGAGGGTTATTAACTCAACACAGCTTCGTTGATGAATCTCATCTTCATCATTCACGTACAAAAAAACTTTGAACGTGTCTCCAAAGAACGTGTTGTTTCACTTTCCTTGTTTCTGCTTTCTCACCGCTATCGTTTAAATCCACTCACGGCCAGAATAAACATCTCCTGGAGATGAGAAAAATGCTCTTGATGATAAAGAGCTCTCATGCTCACTCACTTAATCAGTACACCATAACAGTGATTATGACATTTTGCTCACTGCTGGGTCCCAAGTGAAACGATCTTTTGAAGAAAAGGGAGGTTGGTAGGGGTGGGGCGGGTAGGAGTGGCTTTAGGTGGACATGAGTAGAAATATAATGCCATGGGATAAAGAATACGTGCAGAACAAAAACAAACTCCCATCACATAGCTATGTTTACTTCAAATGCTTCCAAAGCTGCTTGTTTCAAAGACCCAGTCACCCTAGCTTCATGGTGTCCCAGAAGCAACTCAAGGTGAAATGACTTAATGGTGCTTCAAGGTAAAAAACGACCAGGGTCTGAATACTGACACGCATAAGCTACTGCTGAAATAACAGTTGAACGTTATGACGAGACACAACTTATTGACGTTGAGGGAAGTATACTGCATTCTGTTCCATCTTTCTTCATTTTCCTTCTGTCGGCAGCTTTACATAATCAGATAAACGAAGCGCTAGAACAGTCGAAACTTGCCAGGAGTCCCGTGCGCTCACTCTGCACTAACAGGGACATTGTGAAACTTGAAAAGCGCAGTCTCTGGCATCTTCCCTGCTATGTGGATGTTAATGTGCATAATTAACTAATCAGCTTATGCCAGCTGGAACACTTGGCTCTCCTCTTGAAAACCTCTTGAAAGATTCTGGTTCTTTCTCCCTGTGTGTAATGTCATCTGCCACTAGGTATGACTAGAACCAGCCAGGGCAACAACCAAAAGAGTTACTGGTGGTTATGCTGACTGAATACAGGTTTAAAATTGACCTTAGGCTTCATATCTGGCTTTGAAAAATGTAATAGCGAATAAGGAAAGAGAGAAATAAATGAGCTGACACCGAAAACGATTTAATTGACTAACTGACTGTGCAAAGCATCTTCAGCATGATACCCAAACTGGTTTTGCGGACAAAAGCGAAAAAGCCGAGGGAAACTTCCGTCAAGTCAATTAGGATTCTTAATTATGGCAACGGCTATGAGGATGGATTTTGGAAGCGAGACAGTTAGACGGGCGAGATAGGCCAAGATGGAGGAGGGAACTTGTTTCTTGTTTCTCTCTGGTGTGCTGTGCTCTGAATTCTGTCTGTCTTCTTCCAGACTCAGACCTGTATTTCAGAGTTGTTTGTGGTGGGTGTGCAGAGACAAACTCGGAGGGGAATTTGAGGACAGCCCCCGATGGCGTCCGAGAAGAACGCAGAGAATCCATGATCTGTAAAAGCTTGTCAAAGCTCTATTTGAATGTTTCGAGGAGAGCACATCATTAGTGAAACCGAAGGCTCCAGTATAATTATCAGCCTCACAATCAGACGTGATTACTTCAGCAGGAAGTTCTAAGGGTAAGCATGCATGCACATGATGGGAATTATAAGCAGTCAGTGGTACTTGGAGAATGCTCTGAATAAAAATCGAATCGTTGAAAACTTTGGGGGATTTACTGCTGCAATGAACCAATCATTTTATGAACCTCCATATCAGGTACGAATGGGATATAGATCAGATACAAAACACTTGAGGGCCCTTGACATTGAAATTGACAGTAAAGTTAGATTAAGTCAATTGCTTTTTACTGGACCACAGAATACAAATGGTGCATAGTTGACCGCATTGGAAACCACTCAGGAGCCAACTGTCGACGGGATCCCGTGTTTTCCATGACCTCATGGTTTCACGCGACCTGCTTCATTCGTCCGCATGGCAGAGCGTTCTCTGATATGTTTGCACTCTGGAGTGTTTCCCCACTGCTGCACTGCAGTTGTCTTGATTAATTGCAATACTTAATTTGTCATTAGGTCTGATTAATTCCATTAATCTATCAAGTTTAAAGTCATTCTGTAATGTCACTGGGAATCAATTATTCGCCATGGCAACTGGCGCATAGAAGGGATTGAACTGTAAGTAGGGGCATTTACATATGTGCACATGTACCCTGGGCGCCTACAAATGTACACATTTGCATGTAACAGAATACTTAAACAAACATCAATAAGTCCTTGGGCAAACATCTGCATTCATCAAAGAAAAGCCTATTTATTTTCTCTCTTCTTGCCGAATATCTGATAGGTGTAGAGAAACGAGCAATGCCACAAAGCTCTATTTGTCGAAGGAAACCATCAATTTCACGGCTGTTTCCCTGGCCCCCATCTCCTCCTCTCAGCGCAGCGTGTATTATGAGACCAAACGCTTTCCTCTATCCACGACAATCAATCCTAGCCATGTTGCACGGCTCGGCTGGGCCATCCTAAGTATCCGTCTTATCCAGAGCACAGCTATCTCTGTCCTTAAAAGGCTTTCGACTGTGATAAGAAACATGTCTGACTCTAGGGCTGAGCTAATCTAATTAAGTCTAGACAAACAGTCGCGACGGGCCAGCAGTACATGTGTCATGGGCTAACACAGACTCGGAGGGGAGGGGCATGGATACAGGATGGCCCTCCTACTCTTTGAGATCATCCGATGATATATGTCCCTTCCCACTGCTTCAGAAAAATAAATGGTTGCTTACTGCTGCCTGTAGTACGAGTCATATTTTGTTAAAAGAAGAATAAAATAAAATAAAAATAAGATTCAACAAGCTGGTCCCACTGGAAAAGCCGTAACTCAAAATGTTGGATCCATTGTGGTCTATTGGGATAGTGTATAACTGTTGCCCTTGAACATTCAACTCATAGAGTAAAATATGGACACCTTTGTAAAAAAAAAAATCAATTTTTGGGGGGAATCCAATTATTCACATCTGGCTTTGCCATGAGTAATCCTAAACATTTGTGTTGTTGACAGGTTGGGATTTTTATTCTCTCCAGGAACTTTCAGTTTTGTCTCCCTTCAGGACACGCCTCTTACTGCTTCAAGGACAAGAAAGCACACAGTGTTTCTGGACACGGTCTTCCAACTTCAACCCCTGGGGTGGTTTGAAGTTTGTGTAATGAACACGAAGGGTTGATGCATGCTATGGGCCGACAGCTCTAGGCTGCGGCCAACAATAACAGGAGCCATTTCAGCACCACAGGATAAGTAGATGAGTGGTGAGCGTTGCTTTTTGAAACGACCATGTCAGTATCGCGAGGGGTTCGCGTCGCCTGACAAGAGATACAGACTGAAAGTGGATGTGAACTACTCAACCTATCGAACTAAGTGTGCAAGACACTAAATGGCCATATAATCCTCTGATTTAGCGTATCTCATAAAGTACTATGAAGTGAGCCAGCTACACTACACAAGTAGCAAGGGGATAGATAAGTACCCAAGGGCCGTCGCCACTTCCTGTCTGAGGAGAAGAGAGGTGAAGGTAAGCTCCTACCTGAAGCCACTGAGACTGGTCGCTGTGTCCGGATGTCCAGGCGTTCACCTTGCCCTGTTTGTCCAGCCTAGCCTTGCCAGGCTCCCAGGTGAACATGTCCATGTTGAGCGTTCGGAAGATGCTGGACGCCGTGATCTGATAGTCCTGGACGTGACCCGACTTCATCCCCATGGGCTCAGAGCAACCTGGGGGCAGACACAAACAGCGCACCACACACCGTCTACACAACCGATAACGCTCAGCCACTGGTTCCCTCGGCTTGGGGGTTTCGTCCGCTGTGGGTGTTTTTGTTGTTGTTGTAAACTAGTCACCTGTGAGTTCGCAGCCCAGTAGCTCCATGCGCAGAGTGCAGTGTCGTCTACAGACCTGGGGGTAGATGCGCACGTATTGCCCCTCGATGGGCGGGGTGAAGGAGTTGGCGGAGGGTGCGTTGTTATCCACGTTTCCACGGAAAATCTGGAGGAGGACAGGGAGATGTGAGCAGGAGCACTCAAGCGGAGACGGCGTGGATCTCCTCTCGTATCTCGTCTCGTATCTCGTCTCCAGGGTCTACTTTGCATTCAACAAAATTGCCGCCATTCGAGGTCGACGAGCTCGAGTTACTGGGAAAATAGCCGATTTTCGCGCACCATTTCAGCTCGTCATTTATCAGCAGACGGGTGTGTTTTGAATTAGCGGAGCAATTACATCGCCGTACCTTCTCGAGTGGTTTAGTATGCCTGAATAAACCACAATAATCTTTGACTGGGCCTTCCGACATAACAGGGAGAGTCTGTTTTATTATCTGCAGTTTGTCTGTGTGTGTTTCAGTGTACTGCATTTGTCTATAAGTACACAGAATCTGTATAATATTTGCATATATATATATACAGGTGTGTGTGTGTGTGTTTTATGGCTATGGAGTCTGTAGGAGTTTTCTGTGGGTGGGTTTAGGTCAGCAGTGCACAGCAGCATGCATACAGACAGGGTGGTCCCAGCGGGGCAGAGCATCACTAAATCTGCGCAGAACAAAGTATCTCTCCCTGGCCAACAGACTCTCACAGTCAGGCATTCTCCAAGAAACCCGCCGAAACCAACCAAAAACAGCCGTAAACACATACAAAGTGTGTGGTTCCATGTTCTGCAAGCCCCATTAATTTGTTCGGATTCTCGCCAGACCAAACAAAAAGAAAAGTTGCAAAAAAAGTTGCAAAAAATAAAGTCTGAAGAAATGACAAAATGGAGCAATTGCGGGCTAAACGGTTATAACTTAATCCGAACATAAATTTGGCCAGGGGTCTGGAGGCTGGGGTTAAAGGAGGGAGGTTCGAGGACACGCAGAGTTCCATCCAAAATGATGGAATGCCAGGACGACTATTTGGTGGCTAGTATCCCCAAATAGTATAAAAAAGTCAATCTAAAAGTCGTAAAACTGGAGGGGGGTAAGTGGCAGGAAGATGAGCATGGTGTGAACTGGCTAATTAAAAAGCCATCTCATCATGTCCTCGACCGTGCCCTTGACTTGGTGTGCGGTCTCCGGTGCCTGCGTGTGTGTGTGTTTTACTTTGTGTGTGTGTGAGAGAGACAGAGACAACCACCCCCCCCCCAACATGCGTCTCACCATGTCCTCATCCGTGCCCTTGACTTTATACGTCCTCCAGGCCTTGCCATCATCGCTGGAGGCCACTTTGTAAGACTTGACGTACTCCGCGCTGCCGATGCGCTTTGCTCCCTGGGTAATTAAACCTGTGACCCGCATTCTCCTCTGTAGGTTAATCTGTGGAAGAGAAGAAAAAAAAACAGAGCAGGCAATATGAGCGTCACCAGAGAGGAGGCCTGTGTCGGTGTCTGTGCGAGTGGTATGCAGTAACGAGACTCAGCGCACCATGTCAATTTGTAAGATCAGGGTCATTCATCTCATTCAGAAAAGTCTGCGAGAGAACGGAACATGAATCAATCCTCACGCACAAGATCCAGTCTGTCAACCACATGTAGCCTGCCGACGTCCTGCCGTACTAGAACTGAAGGCTTTAACGGCGCAAGCAGCGAGGCACACAGACCAAGGCTTGAACATGCAGACTGTACCCGAAGCAAGAGAGTCGACAGCCTAGGCGTAGGTGAGCGTGCGAGAGTGTGCGCGTATTCAGCCATCACGTTGAATTGCTCCGTCGTGATGAAAGATCACTCACGGCACGTGGGATAGAGAGAAGCGCGTTGGGAGCATGGAGTTATGCCGTGCACGGAGAAGCAGACACACGTGGTACATGTACGCACACACACACACGTAAAGAGGGATCATCAAATAGGGGATTATGCAAACATAAACAAAAACTCCCCTTATTCTTGCTCAGAGAAGAATCTTAAGGTGGCAAACATACATTTACGCACTTGAGGACCTGGGATAGACTGGATAGAAATCACACAGCTCTGATTCTCCATTCCTCCCTCGTTCCTCAATTCCCAAAAGACACCAGCGACGATGCACTTCTCACTAATTAGGCTTGCGAGCGACAGCTAAAGGGCCACTCATCAGGTAATTGCCGTGATCCTTCTCAGCGTTAATGACCACTCACGCGCGCAAAAACCCGAGTCCTTTCAGCTGATAGTGATGCATCCATGCTGCCATACGTTTGTGTGTGTGTGTGTGCCGGGTCCTGTTTGGAACATCTGCAGCGGACCTGCTCACGGCAGTTTGTCAGCTTTGCGGGAAATTGATTCAGTGAGAACGGCTGACATGAAAACGCCTGTGACTCCTCCGGTCGTACATCAACATGACACGCCGTCAAATGTGGATCATTTTACCAATCATGATCTCAATCCCTTCCTGGCAGGCATTGAAGAGAAGCTCTACACTGTGTGAGATGTGGAGATTATCCAGGGGGAAATCGCTGCCAAGTTGATGTCTCAAATTGGATGGTCAAGTCTTCCTTCGAGAATCCGGTTAGGGTTTGAGCAATGCAGAAACTGTACTATAAAAATCAGCCTTTTCAGAATCAGAGTGTTTCTGATTCTAAAATCTCCAATCTATTATTATTATTGGGGTGTTTAAAAGGCATGGCAAGGGACCAGCTCTTGGGATTGCATACAGATTGCAACCCAGTCTTAAAACCAGACTTGCAAATCCAAGTTCGAACGTGTGCTTTAGACATCTTGGTCTGCTGGCGCATTTTTCAGCTGGGCCAGGGAAGAGTATTTGATCCTTGAGAGTGACTAAAATAAACGAACCAATCGTCTTTCAAGCCCAGAGACTCCTCCTGTGTAATCTAGTGACTCAAGTAACTGTGCTGACAGGGAAAAGACAGGCTATGATCATTGGCTCATTTCGGCTGGTCCTCACCCCCCCCCCCCCCCCCCCCCCCCCCCCGCCAGCCAGCCATCCCCACACACCCCTCACTGCATCCTGTAATCACACTGACTTTAATAGAGTAATTGTTTATAAATGGTCAATTAGTTAAGGTAATGGTCTCCTCGACAAGCATTTCTTTTATTTCCCCGCGGTCTTGCCAAACAGTAGGGGAGGGTGACGATGCCTAAAGAAAGTCGGAGTGCTTTTAAGCCCCTAATGTGGCAGAAATGTCAAGTCAAGCTGATCCTTTTCGACTTTACGCTGACACTGTGCCACTCAAGTCGTCCTGAGGGCTTTCTCGCAGTCTGTAAGAAGGCCGCTCCGTGCTTCCAAAGGCGTGAGACGGATGGGGCTGTCTGTGCTGTTCCTTGGTCGCATTTAGAACGCTAACTTTTCGAAGGCGAGAGAGTCACTAGTCCCCAGGATCCATATATGAAGGTTGAGACACACCGACTGGTTGACTGTGAGCGTTTTCCGTACGTTGCTGGATCTTGAATGTACACAGACGGCTGTGACTATCTGAAGGGCTTACGGTGGTTGGCGAGATTAGCAGAATTTGGCCTCGAAATGGATTCATGTCTACAAAGTTGGTTCTCATCATGTATAATTTAACTCGATTAAAGACACTTTTAAAAACAAATTGTGTGATAACTTGGCTTGCTGATTGTTCCCAAATGTTATAGGTGATGAGTTATTTCTGGTCCCATCAAATCTGAACTTCCCTTTACAGTAGCAATGATTCTCATGAGTCTCAACCTTGATATATTGCACCTAGAGTAGTCCCACTGGCTAATTCAAGTGGTAGTGCGACTACATCTTAACTTCATGATGATGTATTTTGATTTGACTATCGCATCATCTTTTTTTGATACAATTTCAGTTGCAAACTCAATCTTCGCAAAGAAAGAAAAGCCCCAGATTGTATCACCATGAATCGTAATGTCTGTAGCACTAAAGGCAACATGGAGCCATCTTGTCTAAGCCCTGGTGTAATGCCGAAAAAAGACATGAGCCGGTCTAAGCACCCCAAAACACTTTGACTCAATAGGTATTTCAATGTCTCTCAGTACTAAACAGGAGACAATAAATGCTGAGGATGACTAGAACTAAGACCTTAATCTGGCCTGTGTCCTTGTAATGATAATAAAAATAAAAAAACATTTACTTCTAATGCCTCTTTTCAGTCTCAACCCATTCCTTTTTGTCTTAAAATGTGCCTGTTGACCTGAGCACAGGTCAATTTCAGTGCATACAGCAGTAAGGTGAGTGACAAGTCTATTCACTATTCCTGTAGTTCAGCTGTGAGGGGGAAATAATACTTAAAGTAGGTCACCCCAGAGCTGCAAGACTCGGACTACACATGCTAAAGACAGGCATAGTCAAATTACAGTGATGTTAGGGAAAGTATAACAGGCCATTTGGAAAGGGTTCCAGTCAGGATGCAGGGAGGATATTTAACTGTGACATGTGCCAGTAATGTGAAATGAGGAATGCCTGTTACAGACCATGACAGCTCGTAAAGTAGTGAGAAAAGGTCTTTTGAAACCATTTTCTTCTCTATCCAGGCAGTAATGTCTCTTTGTGAGAACCTGCCTCGTGAAATTATTCAAGATTTTCAGAGAAGAGCCGTCGCAGTCGCCATGGAGTGATTAATAACACCAAAACTGTCAATAGTCTAGATAATTATGTATACCCCCTTTAGCATTCACAAAGGCTTTTGTTTGTTTCAGCCAAAGCATCACACTGTCACTATTCATCACAAACCACAAGCGATATTGCCAATGCTGGACCTAGACAAACAGAGCATATTTCCCTGGAGCTGCACAAAGCAATTTATTGCCCGTAGTGCCTGGGTCTGGCGCCTGTACACACCAAAAAGTATGAGTACCTTTTCTATCTTCTGTCTCTTTCGACCCCCCCCCCTCCCTTTCTCTCTCTTACATCCTCATTCACATACTGTACACACACAGACCAAAATTCAGACCCACACTTGGACCCCCCCCCCCCCCTCCCCCCCTCAGTCAAAAGCGAGTAGAGAACTGGACACCTCTCTGTATACTCTCACATCCCAATTACCCAGCAGCCCCTCCAGAACCGTTCCCCGGCATTCCCTCTCCGCCTTCCCGCGTGGCGTCATTAAAGCCAAACAAAC
Source organism: Osmerus mordax (assembly GCF_038355195.1). Lineage (NCBI taxonomy): Eukaryota > Metazoa > Chordata > Actinopteri > Osmeriformes > Osmeridae > Osmerus > Osmerus mordax. The sequence goes on along the minus strand of NC_090077.1, from coordinate 4,912,317 downwards.
CGCCTGAATGTTTCATGTCTGCTCCTTTGCAGGGGGCTCCTTCTTCTGGCTCTCTGGCGTTCCCTTCGCCTTTTCTTCCAAACACATGCACCTCCCTCGATCTGCCTCCCCTCGCTCTGTCTCGCTCCCCAGTTGATCTATTTGGATCATGTACTCCCAGTCTTTCCCTCTCTCACTTTGACATTCATACAGTAATTTATTTCATTCATCTCTCTCGCTCGCTCTCTCTCTCTCTCTCTCTCTCTCTCTCTCTCTCTCTCTCTCTCTCTCTCTCTCTCTCTCTCTCTCTCTCTCTCTCTCTCTCTCTCTCACTCTCTCTCTCTATCTATCTAGTCCTGCGGCTAGTGAATGTACCTGACAATGTTTATAAAGAAGGTTAACTTGTTAAAGCTAACCTTACAGAAAACAGTGTTTTCCTGTATACTGTATTGTAGTAATGTACAATACAGTTTACTATACTGTGCGCCTTACTCGATTTCATCTCCCCCTCCCCAGGGTCGTTTTATGGGCTTGTCACCGACTCCCTGGGAGATTTACACAGGCATTTTGAGCCTAAGGGATGCTGCACGGTTGCAAACTGTTTTCTATTTGTTGCAGAATTCCGTTTTAGTGCCTCACTTTGACAGGACACATGAACACAATAAGTCAAACCCATCTGTGCCACCCAGAGACAAGCTTGGTTTTCATTGCCGAAATTAAGGATGAACACGTTTCAATTGACAGATTAAAACACGTTGAACACACATGAAAGTCATGCTGCAGAGCAATCAGAGTCATTCAAAATGTGTCGTGATTCAGCAGACACTTTAATCCAAAGCAACTAGAAGGGTTTTGACTAGGTAACCTCTTGATATGCAGTCAAATGCTCTAACCACTGAGCTAAACCTAACGTATCCTCCCTAATATTTCCCACATGCAAAGCAAGGTATGGAACAAGTCACATATGGACTAACTTCATTTCATAGATGTAGCAAGCATGAATAGTAAGCAGAATTGCGTGTATACATTAAATAAAGGAAGTACGCACCTAAATATTTTATTCAGGCATGTATTTCACATTGTAGCTCTGTAGTGTGTGGGTGATTCAAACATTGCAGATCCAGCATGATGATTCAGATTCTCAGATAAAAAAAAACATGGGGATGCAACATTGAACTGTGTCTAATAACTGGACAGAACGGGTTTCCCCTGGTCTGTGGCTAAGTACGTGGTCTTACCTGAATCCAGGGCCATCTGTCATTCTCGGCAGCGGTCCAGGCATTGACCAGACCCTTCTTGTTGAGCCGGGAAAAGTAGGGATACCACTTTTGCAGGCCAAACAGAGCACGGTGAGTGGAGGAGGCCGTGATCTGTTGGTTGGAGATGATCCCCCCCTCCATCCCGAGTGGGCCCGAACACTCTGAAGAGAGAGGGGTTGAGAGAGATAGAGAAAGATAGCGAGAGAAATCGAGAGAGAGAGAGACAGATGAGAGGGGAAAGAAGGGGGAGGGCAAGAGAGAGTGAGAACAGAGAGTGAGACGTGAGTGGCTTTCTGATCAATGATGAATCACAACATATCAACAGGAAAAAAAAGCCTTCAGCTAGACACGGATAGGTACCGAACGGGCAGCATTCTTTCTTGATGGGAATTATTTCATGTTCGTCATCATCTACCATGCCGGTCTCAACCGTTCCACCCTCACAGAAACTGTCCTCATGTGCTTGGGTTTCTGGGATTCGATCGCTGGTTGTGTCTCCCTCCGAGACATCGGGAAGGGTCTCGCTTGTGGACGCCGTGTCTTGGCCCACACAGAAGGAAACGCTGTTTCTGCTGCCTCCGTCGACAGACGCCCTGTCCTTGGCATCGCCGAGAGAGAGGTCACCTCGACTCGTGTCCGTCGAACCCTTCTCGTTACCCTCACTCGACTTCAGGACGTCCTCAATGCGTCCGCCTTGCCAAATCAGCCCACGTTCAACACAGGTCTCAGTCAGGGGGCTCTTCTGGGGGGGCTTCACCCAGCCTGGGTTCAGGGGGCCTGGGGGCCTTTTTTCCAGGTCCTCCACCAGGAAGAGGGCCCTGATACTGGCTCCCAGGGAACTGTGACTGTTCTGTCTCGACAGCATTATCACCATAGTCAACACTCTGCAGTCGCTTTAAATACCATCTAACCCAGAGCGTTAAAGTGGAGAGGCATGACAGAGAAATGCGGCTAATGACATAACTCAAAGTGTTGGAATCCTTCAGATTAACCGAACAGCTGTTAACTTTGTGTCCCTTTCTTAATTTTTTGGCTTCCAAGAAATGCTGCGAAACATCTTCAGGGGGAACAGGGGCTCCTACAGAGATGAATACATGCAGCAGAATCTCTGCCAAGGGATTTTTCAAAAACAAAGGTTTCTTGTTGTGAACTTGAGGATGTTTCCCTGCTATAGTGTTGTTTGTGCACTTCTTCAATGGTGAAGCTCATTAGGTGAACAAAGTTACCTAGCTGGGCCCATGACAGAACGCCTTTAGAAGATCCGGGAAAATGAACTGACGGTGATTAATTACTGTAGAAATCAAAGATGAGTCTATAGGTACATACTGTATGTACCTATAGACTCATCTTTGATTTGGTTGACTATAAAATGCCATGTTTTTCTGTAAGATACTGAATGTCCCTGTGTGCCTTCACGTAAACCTGGGATTTTCAAGAGAAAAAATACACAGCACTCATCCACACTTTAACAAGAACATGGAATGACACTCGACTGGCAGGTGTTTCAGAAGCACTCCACCAGTGGAGAACGGTAATTTCGATTGCCTGCCAATGTGAAACAACATCTGGCTCGCTCTCAGAGCACACACACATCGTTTTGTTAGATTCCCTCGCAGGCTGGATTCAATTAGAGCGATATGCGATATGCATGAGGACTGAGTGATTTAACCATGGAACCAAAGTAACCTGTGGCAGCACTTTGATGGGGGTGATTAAAAGCAATATGGCTATGGAGGAACATTACTGTTCATCTACTGAATCCATCACTGAACATTCTCTTATACCTACAGACAACTGGACCGCACAACCTGTTTACTCGAGAAACAGGAAAGGACATTCATATTCCGCAATTTCACTATGAATCTCAAACTTTGCAAGACAGGGAACAGGAACTGACCAGTCACATTTATTCATTTAGCAAACGCTCTTATCCAGAGCGACTTACAGGAAGTACAGGGACGTCCCCCCAGAGGCAAGTAGGGTGAAGTGCCTTGCCCAAGGACACAACGTCATTTGGCACAGCCGGGAACCGTACCGGTAACCTTCAGATTACGAGTCCGACTCCCTAACCGCTCAGCCACCTGACTCCGTTCAACAGTAAATAAACATCCGGTTCATGCCAACATTGTTGCATGCCAGGTGAAGGGGCATTAGAGTGTGTCTAAGGCTCGCCACCGCAACATTCCTATCCCCCTGCTGTTGGTGCATCCTACACGACTCTGGGTTTAATGCAGTTAGAGTGTTTTGCTCAGTGGTGCATTAACAGGTTGCTATGACACTGCAGGGCGGAGTGCCTTTTAGGTCTGCTTCAATAGCATCCTCACAGCTAGGCAAGTCTGGTAAATATTAGGGGAGTGCTTCCACGCTGTGCAACAACACTGTGGGATCAGTCATTGTGTGCACGCACACACACGCACTCTCTCTCCTGCTCTTCTTCTCTCTCTCTCTCTCTCTCCCTCACTCTCTCTCTCTCTCTCTCTCTCTCTCTCTCTCTCTCTCTCTCTCTCTCCCTCACTCTCTCTCTCTCTCTCTCTCTCTCTCTCTCACTCCCTCACTCTCTCTCACTCTCACTCTCTCTTTCTCTCTTTCTCTCTTTCAAGCTCTACCTTTATCAAAACGTTAGACAATCTCTAGACTAAAGCATCTTGTTCATCGACGGCTAACTTGTGTTCTCAGACGTGTTGTGGAGGCTTCCAACGTAACGGGAGGACTTCCTTTGGTGCAATTACAGTTACAGTTTTTCTCAATTGCTAAGAATTTTCTATTATACAGCAATTGCATTTTGAGCTCTTGTTACTGTAGTTGTCACAGTATACAAATAGTAGTACTGTTACTCAACAACACAAATGTATTGCTGTAAATTGTAATTTGGGGAACAAAGGCTAACAAAACAAGGAAATAAACAAATCATCATAGGGATTTCTGTCATAGTGTGGCATGGATCTCATTTGAGATTGTTGTTCTTCTTCCTCTTCCTCTGCCTCTTCCTCTCCCTTGTCCACCTCCTCTCATTTGGACAATTCTTCCTTTTCTTCTGATATTTTCATCCATGATTTCAAAGTACAGATGAGCTTACCTTTGTATTCATTCCAAACCCCTGATTGCTTGTTGAGTATATTTGCTTGTTAGTGCTTACACATGGATAATTGGTTGGCAAGGGTGTTTGAATTGCGCTGTTTTGGGTTTACTTATCAATACCATTACCATACCATTTTTGTGTGTTAGCAATCGAGAAAAACTGTAAAGTACATACTTTTGCAATTTTAAAACAGCTTTCCTGACTGAGCTTGACAAGCGCAGTGTGAGTCAAATCAAGTTGCTGCTTTACAGTATGTACAGACAACATGCCCAAACACACAAAGCACCATGATTGCTGTCTTTTGGCTCTAATGACAGTGTTGGGAAATCTTGTTTTATCGTGGTCATTTTCTTTCTTATTTTTTCCACAGGATCTTTACCTTATAAACAGTACTTAGACTTTCTAACTCAATATATATTTTGAGGTCTATCCTTTAAAGAGGCTAATGGAAGACTGTCATACACTAAGGACACAAAAGGGTGCAATGACATTCTCACAGTTAGTCAACTATGTTGCTCGGCTGCTAATATGTAATTCACTAATAATAACCAAAAGCAGATATTTCCTCGTTTTGCAAATTCCCAGTATTAACTGCATATGGAATACAACATCTGTAACAACAGCTGTTGTGCATGATTTATATTTTGGAATTCTCAAACGGTCTAAAAAAGCAATCACCGTGGACACTCCGAAGCCACATTTCTACACAGTTTTCAGATGCTTTGTCTGGAATGTTGTTCAAATTTCGGTCATTTTGGAAGACAGGTTCAAATGCATCCACCCTATTTCAGCCGGAGGCGTTGTGTTCCCTTGCCAAAAGGAAGCGTCAGGAAGAGCTGGCCTGCAGGAATTGCCTGCAGCTATGGTCATCAATAGTTGGAAATGCAACCTTCACTCTCTTAGCGAGAACCCTTAAAGACAGAGACACAAGGAGAGACAGAGAAAGTGACCATAGAAAAATATGACAGACTAAGTCAAGTCCTAGAGCGAGGGTCCTGAGAGGGTGGAGAGTGACATGAGACCTGAGAGTGGACAATGTACGCTAGTGGGTTTGTCTGAGTGTATACAGTGGCCAACAGTTCTTCATGGAGTCACATGGTCACCTTGTTTACGAAATGAATATTTTAAAGATGTGATTTTCTTTTCTTTAAGTGTACACTCAGCCGTGTAGGGTCAATAATGGCAAAGAAAAGCCATTTCACAATGCCTTTGTTTTCTATACAAACTTTTCTGGAACAGGCGATCAGTTAATCTGATCACATGTTTTTTGGTGGGAGGGTTTTCAGTCAGCAAATCGCTCTGTGGAGGCAACCCATCTTATCAGAGATTAGTGTTAAAGTGATGGCTAAGAAATTCCAATACGCCATTGTGTTGAGATATAATCCTAGTACTATTTGCAGGTTGACAATCTGGGGGTAAATCCCCCCCTGCCACCTTCCAAAGCCATGAATACTAATGTTTATCATAGGCTGACACCCCTACACGCCAGGCACCATCTCCATCGTGTTATATGGCTGCAGGGTATAGAACACAATTCTGCTTTCGTTCATCCTTTCATCTCTCAAGCAAACGACATAATCAAAGAAACACATCACAGGATGAACTTATGGCACCTTTATTCAGGACGAGTTTCCAGAGGGATTTTCTTTCTTTATTTATTGTACTGTGTTTGTGATTCAGAGTTCAATAACATCAGAACATGATATCTCTGTGTTTCTTTTTTTTTTCTTTTTCTGTACATTGCCACCTCTTTTATTCACTATTTTAATCCTCTCTACAAAAGAATCAATCTTCTAAGGAATATTTCTTTCATAGTTTTTATTTTTTCTGACACTTCCTGTTCTTATTTCATCTTCAATGTATGACTCAAAGTAGGTTTGCTTGAATTCCACTCGTAATAATTCACAGCTATTGTGATCACTGCATAGTTGTAGCAATTACATGTAAAAGCCCTTGCACACTGAGTCCGAAATTTTCTGTTATATATTATATATATATATATATATTTATATATTTCTGTAATATTCGGTGGCTCTGAATTGTCAAAAGAACTCTCAAAATGTTGGCTATGGATGCGAAAAACGCAGAAAATCGAACCAGATCCAAACTTTTTTTTGTAGTGTAGGCTCGATTGACACAACGTTCAATTGTAGCACATTTGTAATAAAGTAAGAGCTGGTTAGTAGGTTTTTAACCATTTGCAAACCATTCCATGCAGGGACGTTCTGTTTTAATATAATGACTTGACCATTAAGTCCATATCCAAGACGTGTATGAATTCTAAACAGGTGTATTTGATGGTCGGTGTCGAAGATAAAAATTAAAAACCTTCCTCAGTGTGTCTGCTGATGCTGGCAGCCAAAGTGTGTTTTTTTTACACAATTCCAACACAGTAGTTATTGTGTTAGCGTAGGAAAACTTCCCCCTGGCCAAGCAACAGCAGTCCTAAAGATGCAGTAATGAAGCGACCACTCACCTGGTGGACAAGAGAGGCCACCGTTAACGAGCTGTCGGAGGCCCTTCCGTCACGCCAGCTGTACCTGGCCGCCCCCGGGCCTCACCCTGATGCCCCCTGTGCATATCCCCCCCCCCCCCCCCCCCACCGCCTCGCCCCATCTCCTCCTCCAGCCTCCCACTTCAGCCTGCCCCGCCGACAGCACGCATCACTAGTGCCACCACGGCAAATGCGTGACAGCTGAATCCATCTACAATAAGCCCTACCTGCAGCCTGAACAAATGAGAGCCGCGCTGAAATTAGCGCCGCCACGCCAATACTGATGAGTCCACAGATGAGACTGGAGTGGAGAATACGTAGGCACCCTCATCAATATCATATGTGGGAGGAGGTGAGCCGGCCAAGAGAAGAAACACACTAACATCTGTACAGGTTGAATTCATGTGAATGAATGGATGTATGTATGTATACAATGGAAATATGTATATTTCAGTATAACTCAACTACTTGGGTAGTGTAACAATAGTGTAGGCTGAAAGACAATGTGTTTGGACTGGCATTTGCTTGGTGAAACTGCGCCTGGGGTTAAACTGTGAAACTGGTGATTTCTGAGGGGTACTGGTACTGAGAGGAAACAGACTGTCCCCATAAACAGCTTAGTGAGAGAACAATGTCTGACAGACTCACACGTCGAGTAAAAAACATGGCACTCTAGATTGTGGTCGAAGCACTTAGGAGATGGATCCCATTGTTCAGAGGTGGTGATTAAGATTTTTTTTTTTTTGTCATTTAGCAGACGCTCTTATCCAGAGCGACTTACAGTAAGTACAGGGACATTCCCCCGAGGCAAGTAGGGTGAAGTGCCTTGCCCAAGAACACAACTCCCCATTAAGAGGAAGTAAGTGTGTTCCTTACTCCAAGAGGAACACTGAATACCTTCACATTTGAAGTGATGTGAAGTTGTGCAACACAACTCACAAAAAAAAAACGTATAACACATGACGCTGTCTAGACTCCAAGTGTTTCTTTCGGCCAAGTCGTCGAACCAGATAGAACAGCTATTTGGCTGTTATGTCAATCAGCTATTCAATTCCAAAAAACATTTATTTTATCTTTTCTTACAGCTTGATATGCATGCAGCACAATAAAAATGGCTTTGGCACAGACAATAGCAAAGTAAACATCCAGCCAAAGCCGATTTGATAAAAATAACAGAAGAGATCATACAATCTTCCATTTGGTCCTTCACAAATGTGTGAACATAATGGGCATTGTGGAAGTGTGCATACTGCATTTATTGCAATTAAGTTATATCGATGCATGTAATTGTAAAGCATATTGTTGACATTTTGGTAAATTGAAAGACACCCCTTGCATCTCATCTTGGACTTCAAGAGGGCTTGTAAATCATCAATTTACAACTTTTAGTTTAGTTAAAAATGTTCAGCTTCAGCAGAGAAGAGCTGATCAGAAGTTGGGGAAATGTCAATCACACAATCAAATTGTGTGATTCCCTTTCTGTCCTATTGCATACATCTGTGTCATTACTCAAACTAATGAGCTTGCAGTACACATGAAATACAGTATCAATATCAATACCTCACTTGCAAATGTTAGGATACCCTGACTGTTTCCATTCTCACTAAGAAATAGACTGTCTTAAATACCAAGACAAGGATGTCATGAACTGAAATTCTTCACACCCAACTTTGGAACAAATGTAAGAGGTGCCTTAAGCACCAATCTTCTGACAAACAGAAAAGTTTTTTTTCTTTACTCAGCCCTACTATATGTCTTGACAGATCATCTAGAATTCTGATGTTTGACATGATAGCATAATGCACAACTTGAATATCAAATTAAAACCTCTTTGTTTTACTGGCAGAGCAGTGGCTGTAGCAACCTCTTGTTTTCTCCATTGTACTATACGGAATCTGTGGTTACAAAATATGCTCCAAGGCATGATGTGTTGTAGAATATTCAGTTCAGGTCTCAGAGGACTACTTAAAACTAGAACATGCAGCTGTAAGTATAACAGACATTTTGTAAGGATCTCAACCTCAGCCACTAAATATCTGATGGGAGTAGGCCAAGTGTTCGGTGCAATTTAGAACGTGAATATGACAAAAGCGGTTTATACCCACTAAACTAACAGCCGCCAAACTGGCCGGATATCCCAGTACCACCGTGCATATATTAGATATGATAATTGGACTTTAACATGCGTGATTGATTTTTGGGTAACTATTTAATTGCGTGATCGTTACGTCATTCACTGTCTACAGTCAAGGTGGAGCCTTTGTAAATTATATTTTGTAAGTAATACAAATGCTTTCCAATGTCCACACATCAATGAGATATGATCTAACTATAGAAAGATGGACAGAGATATGACAAGAAATGGAGACATTCTAATAAAAAAAAACGAAACAAAACAAACATTCTTGCCCTCTTTACCATGCCTGAGGCAACCTCTTCATACATGGTTAGACACGTAGTAAATATAAACCATGGGACCATAGTCACACGATGAAGTCTGGAAACAGAAAGAGTACAAAAATAACAAAGGACTTACTGTATTGGCAGTTCCTCCCCATGTACTCCCCAGGACATTCACAGGAGTAGTTGGCAACCCGATCAGTGCAGATGCCTCCATTCTTACACGGGTCTCTTTCACATTCATTAACATCTGTCAAGGAAGAGCCAGGGAAACAGAAAAGAGGCACATTCACTTCTTTGAAGCAGTTATGTTGGCAATTTGCTGGACCTCATTCTCATTTGCATTCATTGGTAGCGAGTATTTATTGAATTTGCACCGTTTGTTACTTGATTCTGCCTTCCCCAAGACACTTTCACTAAGGCAGAAGGGCCTGGTTTTGGAAACTAATAAATCAAATGGTTCCTTGGGATTCAACGTTGTTGTTGTACACCAATACCAAACTTTAGTTAGTTTGGTATTTTGTTCAACTACAACTGCAACATGATCTGTGTAGAGTCTGACTAACTACATTGGCAACAATGTTTCATATTGGAGGCGTTAAACTGTCTGGCAAATGTCATTAAACTATTTGAATTGAAAAGTTATTTTATGAACATGAATAATTATGTTTATTGTTGTAAGTAATATCGGTGGTTTTCCATTGTTGGTTATGGACCTGATATTGGATAGTTCTTGTTTTTCTGGGCTATGGTTGATTTAAATAGAAGAGATCCCGTGAAAAATGTTAAGAGATCATGTGTCTTATGAAGTTTTTATTTGACTTGATTATGTCTTAACTTGGACAAGAGTCATGAGTGTAATGGGGAACAAACTCATAAGCAATGGAGTCATTTCCCTGCAGGAAAGTGAGCACTGAGACACTTAATCCTTCTTATAAACATGCCCCTGGTCTTCAGTGACACAGTAAGGTCATGGTTCCAATTTTTGACATCATGCATATGAAACAAGATTCGAAAGTTCTGAAGCTTATGCAAAAATGATTAAAGTAAGCCTGTTATGTGCTTTATCTCTCAAAGATTTGATCTTAATTATCTAAGTATAGAATTCATCCACATGAGCGGTTTAATTTTATCTGAGAATAAATTAAGCTTTTCAGCTACCCATATGAAAAAGTAAAAAAGAAAACGACTATAATTTTTGTGTTAGATCTCACTTGAAATAGTCAAAAAAGACAGTCTTCAATAGACAATGGACAATTGCGTTTGTATGTTTAATGGAAACTTGTCCATGTGACGTATTCATCTTTTTCCACGCAGATAATGAACCTCGATGCCTTTTGGCAGTTTAAGTGTTTGCAATCAGCATGTGTGTTACATACTTTGATTCAGGGTTCCGAATGCCGTGAATTGTCTGGAGATGATGAGCCTATGAACGGACATTGTATATCAGTGCAGTAAAACCCTCATCTCAACGAAGAGCATGAGTAGATAGACTGCATGCCACAGGCTTTGTACCATGACACCAGCTGCACAGAGCGCCTCTGCTTTGGGTTTGAAGATAGAGGGATGATTCCCGCTGTGCTCTCTCACCCTGTCACAGTGGCCATGACTTGCACACGGTCCAAACCAAAACTTACCCTCCGCCGCAACACACCAACCCCTGGTGATGGTGTGTGCGTGTGTGGGGGGGGGCTGCATTCAAAGAAAACGCCACATATGAACGCCATCAGACAGCCTCTAAACCACATGCTTGCCAGATGAGAAGGCTGAAGAAGTACATCCTAAGGACACCCTCAGGATCTCACAATAGGTGACGGGATGCAAATGTTCTGTCTCACACATACAATCATGATGTCAACTGAATGCCTTGTTTACGGCCTATCGTAAAGCTGTAGGGCAGCTGTGACGGACCTCACAAGCCTCCCTACAGATGCCAGTTGAGGGTGAGGCTTAGCTGTCACGTAATGTACAGACTGTAACAACGTTTTCTTCTTATCGAAACCATAACAATAACTATTCATATCTTATGAATAGTCACACATATTCGGCATTCAACTCCGAAGTCTTCCCTGGTTCAGTAGAGCGCACATCTTGTTTCTCACAGTTTCCTGTACGTCTAGGGGGGACCTTGGCTGTGACCGAGTTTCGGGGCTTTGTGGTAGTGCCACACCACAGGACAATCAGAGGTAATTATCTTTCCATGCAAAGGGCAGGATGACTGCAATGAGAGAACTCGGTTTGAGGACGTCTTCCCCACTGACAAACACATGATTAGTGCAGAAATGAACAAACAAGCACTTGTCAGAGGGACGCCATCTTGATAGCGGGAGGTTGTTGCAATCATGAGGGGATTATGTTTTAATTAATTCCAGCTAGAGGGGCTTAACGATCTCGTTAAGAACTATTAACGTGACAAAGCCAAACTAGACTATACATTATTGACAACAACAATGGGCAATCATAAGTAATCTGTCCAATTTTTTATTTTTTTTATTGCTCTTAATGGCCCTCTTAACTTAAATTAATCCTTTAGTCTTCAAGTAGATAGTGTCTGTGATTTACGTGGGTCTGCGTTTTATAAGTGGGTGAAAAACAGTTCGATGATAATCAAGCTGCGAAATAATTATTCTGGGAAATCTGCACATTCAAAGCCTAATTCACTACATTTCCCCGACCATGCTTTAACAACCAGCGGCCTCCTCTGACTCTCTAATCGTGTCCTTTCCCCTACGTTGACTCCAAGCACCTGAGTAACCGAAAACTCTTTGTCAAACTCAGGACCAACCAATTTCTAAATGTTAAGCCAATCGGATTGCCCGATGCGGTCCACACCACATGGAGACAGTCAGCCAGCCTCCTGATTCCCCTGGAATCTCTGCAGTGGAACAGTGAGACGTTGAAGTAGCGTGTCTCTCCTCAACCAGGTGAGAGTGACCGGATTACCTCGGAAAAGGACGCTAATCCGACCCAGCAAGAGAAACAGAGGGAAAATGGGATAGTCCACAGGGTCTGGTAAATAACCCGTTCCATCTGTATTAAAGACACATCACTAGGAATAGACTTAAGCCTTGGGATGGGTCCAAGAACCCTCTTTGCATTTAATTTCATCATTATCGTTTAATAAGCATGTTACCCACTGCACACTTTCAAAGGGTTTGCTGCTAAGATCATTTGATGAGCATGATTATGTTATAGCTTGGCAATCATCGTTACGCAAGACTGGATAGTGTTACACATGTATGATTCTCTATCCTTAAAGGCAGGGTAGGCCATGTTGTTGAGAAGCACTTTTTGTCATATTTGCCGAAAGTGACTTCATGTCTTGATAGCAACCAATATAAAAAGTTTTGACGGTAAAATGAAATCATTCCGACATCTGTGGGCATCGCAATACTGTAATAAACACGACCAATCATTAAGGGGTACCCTGACTATTGATTGGACGGCTACCTGTCTGTCTACCTACCTGTGCGCACTCTGCCCCTCCACTCAATGCGCGTTACTGTAATTTTGTGGGAGTGGCTTTGAAGGGAGGAGGTGGGATATGTTGGTTTGAATTGTTTTTTTGGTTATCCTCTATTCAGAAACTCTACAAAGAATGGCTGTCTAACGTGTGAACACAGAGACACATAGAATCACAATATAACCACATGCTGTCAAAAACTTGTTTTAGTTTACAGAACATGCATTTGTCCCACAAGCCCAAGTGATAAAAGCTGACAGTGTGAAAGAGAGAGAGAGATTGAATGTATGTGTGTGAGAGAGAGAGAGTGAGTGAGTGAGTGAGAGAGAGAGAGAGAGAGAGAGAGAGAGAGAGAGAGAGAGAGAGAGAGGAGATATGAGGTGCTCCCGAGATGGTCGTCTGGTAAGGGCGTATGAGGAGTTCTTGTCATGGTGAGACAGCCGAGGCCTAATCTGATTTGGTGTTCTGAGCACATCAGCCTGTTTTCACGCTGTCAACAGCAAGAAAGGAGGGGCGAGGACGGCAGACAGGGAGGGAGTGTTTGTGTCACAGGGTTCGGCCTTTCGCTTTCCATATTTCCTTTCCCCGACGCAGCACATCTCGCTCAAAAAAACTTCCGGAATGGGCCACTCCGGTCTGCAGACCTTCCCCCGAGGCCTCCGCAACACCACGTTCCTCAGACGCAAAGTAATGTCTTTTTAACCGTATCTGTAGGCACGTTCCGTTGGAGAACACAATTGAATTAATGCTACGGGTACCTTCCTGACAGCCTTTAATAAGCATAACACCCCTTCCTGACTCCCCCCTCCCTCACACCCTCCCCCCCCCCCCCCAACAACACCTCCTTCTATAGTTAGATCCGGGGCCGCCGCTCTGACTGCTCCTGTCGGATGACTTGCTCCGCGCCTCCACCCCCTCTTGCTCTCTACAAAGCGCGTCTCAGTAGGGCGATAATGAGAGCGATGAATAGCGCTCTGTGGCAGGCAGGGAGGCTGGCGGGGGAACAGCAAATTGGCCGCAGTGTGTCCAGGGACCCGGAACAGGCCTGCAGTGAGGGGGGAGGGGTCAGAGTGGTCCTCTCTACAGAGACTACACCTGCTCCTAACTCCTGCTACAGTACACTCCTGATACTGTACACTCCTGATACTACTGTACACTCCTGCTAGTGTACACTCCTGATACTGTACACTCCTGATACTGTACACTCCTGATACTACTGTACACTCCTGCTAGTGTACACTCCTGATACTGTACACTCCTGATACTACTGTACACTCCTGCTAGTGTACACTCCTGATACTGTACACTCCTGATACTGTTCACTCCTGCTACTACTGTACACTCCTGATACTGTACACTCCTGATACTATTCACTACTGATACTGTACACTCATGTTACTGTACACTGTTACTTTACAGTAACAGTAACATCAGATAAGCTGTAGCAGCTCCAAACGTTAACATGTAAAGTTATGGAGACGCAGTGCTTAAAGGTAGGCTTCTGTAGAGGAGCAATCTGTTTGAGCACTTTTATAATATTCAGGTTTCCCTGAGGATATGGGGAAGACCATGGCGTATGCATATTCAACAGAGTGTAGGAAAAACAATAAGGAGTGACCCTTATTAAAATAAATCGCTGCTAATAGCTTGGTGGTCCTGTCACATTTGTCAACTTAATTAACAGAATGAAAGTTAATCGCCCCACTGTTCTGCCCACATATCACCACCAGTGCCTTCGATAAATCATCATCATCTAGAACAGTCCAAAAGGAACATTCGGTTTTAAGGAGGGGACAGCCTCCTTATTTTTCCACGGAGAGCATGAGCATGTGGGGTGACCCTGACCTTTCCATCGTGTAACAAGTGGGGTTTGACCCTCACAGGACTTTGCCCTGCTGGCTGGAGATTGACAGGAGAGGAGTAGGCAGGCCCTGTCACTCAGACGACCTTTGACCCCACATCACCCAGGGCCACTTCCTCTCTTCCTTGGTAGTAATCATTGTTCCAATGGGGGGGTGGGGGGGGGGGGTGGGGGTGGAGGTGGGTCTTCCCAAGGACACGGACAGAACCCTGTGATTCATAGTGCTGCCTCAGGCTTGTTTTGGATTTGAAGTTGAAATATCCTATACCTAGATGACAGAGACAAATCCATCACAGAACAGATATATTGTTTTTAATGTTTAAATGTATATATATATATATATATATATATATATACAATGTATAGCTGCATCAAAACAGCCTAAGTGTTGATATCACATACTTGTGATTTATACTGGATATATATTACACTTTTTTTTAACTTAGTGCTTTGGTTTGAGGGAAGATTGCTGTCATTGGCAACTGTAAATAACAGTTGTGAATATATTGGTGTCCTTACTGAGGAAGCTTACTATGGGTGTTGGCTGGTTTCTTGAGTCCCTGCTGGAGTGACTATTATGGTGGTTTCCCATGCCTCTAATCTTATTTGTAAAGCTACTACCCATCTATTGCGTGTTAATAGAAGGGTCTCCCTTCACTTGCCTATGTAATATACTACAGTAACTACATGTAATATATACTGTTTTAATGACAATGACACTTGGTGGCTTACGTCACATGAGATTTGGGGCTGATGGGAGTACAGACAGGGGATGACTGATATAGACCTTTCAGCGTCTTCTGTAGTCGCATCGTCTCCACAGCTTCCAAACACCTCCTTTATTTGTTTCCTTTGTGAGTGATTTTTCGCTCGTGCTCTGCCATTTTCATGTTACACAGCAGTTGTTCAAAAGGAGGCACAGATGAAAGCGAATTCCTCCCCTCATCTCTCAGGGAAAGATAGGATACCTCAGCGAGTTGACAGTGAGGGCTTATTATCAGTAACCTCCATACAAGAAAACTCAATCAAATTCATACAATGTGCTCAGCACCCGCCAACTCCTCCCACCTTGCCCATTTCTTTCTTTTTCTCCATCTCTCTATCGCGCAGAAACTCTGTCTCTCTCGACACATGCACACACACGAACACCCACACAGACAACACACAGACATGAATTTCCCGCAATGCATCGCGTCTTTTCACCTCAAATTAATTGCTCGGCTCATCAGTGGCTCACCTATTGACAGCGCGAATGGCAGGCCTGGAGACGGGGTCTGCGTTCATTCAAATGAGACGGCGCCGCCTCAAAGAGGCCACTTTGTTCTCCGGGAGAAACTCTCAGGTCTGAGTGCTGATGGCTGGTAGGTGAAACGTGTCCAGTACGTGTGTCCCAACCGACACAAGGCCGAGCCATAGCTCCTGTCACCCAGGACCATCACAGGGAAGATAGAGCTGCTGTCTCCTCTGACTGCTGTCAATCTGAATCTGTCAGCCTCTGACTGACCAAGGTCCCGAGGCTTGAAATATTCGACGGCATTCGCGTGGACTTCGGCATCGGGGCTTGATGTAGTTGCACCGGCGAGGGAGCGGCGCCTCATCTGTGCGCTGTCTCTGCACCAAGTCCTTGAAACGCCTTCCGGGCTCTCATTCATCCTGGCTTTGGTCATTCTCAGTCACAACGGCTCCTTCTACATCCAGCAAGCATGTCTGTTTACTCTGAATGATCTCCTACAGAGAAACAGCTTAGGCCACATCTCGTAGCCGGCTTACGTTGTTCTCCTTTGGCACTCATTGTGCTGGGCGTGTGTACGATTCAAGCGGGGGGGGGGGGGGGGGGGGGGACATGGCATGCATTTAGAAGTGAATGAGGGATTAAAAAGAGCGTATTCCAAAGGACACACCTTTTTGAAGTGGGATTAGGACACGGAGGAGCTATTCAGAGGCGGCCCGTGCAAGGGCGAGTCAAAGGAATCTCTCGAAATGTTGGACGCGCGGTTACAGTCGTGCATTAAAGGGGAAGTAGTGCGTACGAGAGGCAAGGAACGGTGGGCCGTGCCCGTGATTTGGGGAATGTAAAGGGCCCTTGACTCAGGGAGAAAAGGATTGCCGAGGAGAAAGCCAAGTGAGTATCGCATTGGGTTCCTGGGAAGATCATGGCTGGGACCAGTGAGAGGAATACTGATGCGCCTCAGAACAAGGGAACGTGATCTGGCTTTTACGAACCTAACTTCATGGAGGTATACTGCCAGATAAGCTTTCTTCAAAGAAGGCCACCGCTGGGGAGAAACCTTTTGTAGTTGGGAGGAGTCAGGTTGTGAGGTTAAGAACATGGAGTATACCTGGGGAATACTGCAGGTAGACCACTGATTTGAAAGGGTGAAATAAAATGGAAAAGGAGCCTGCTCGATTAGAGTTAAAAAAAGATTTTTTCTCTGAAAGATTTGGAAACTATTCTGATTATAATGCAACAAATAGACCATGTTTATGAGGACTTTAATAACAGTGGTCCTGTGATACAGAAGCTCTGGGGAACCCATTCCAAGCTAATTTAATTAGTCATCTCTGGCCTGAGCCCTTCTCTGAGCTATTTCTTTCAGGGTCTAATGAACACATGGAGATATTCAACTGATGATACAGAAATATAAAAACAAACACAACAAACAGTGCCTCGTTGGTGGCTTGAACTGGTTACACTCATTTTCATAGGTTTCAGTTGCAATTCGCATCCATTATGACTCCACAAAAACATGGACAATACTTTCAAGCATATTATTTGCTATACCTGCACCGTATATACTCAGTTTATATTGCTCAACCATTATAATAATTCATTCGTGAATGATACTTCCTACTAATAATACTTGTAAAGCGCTAGGAGTGAATATCTATCAACATATTTCTGTTCTATCTGGGCTAACATGGGTCAGGCTGGTGAGCCTGGTGTTGTGTTTTGGCTGTGGGCACCAGCTCAGCGCACCAGGGTAGGTGCTGCTTTGACTGCCACCTGGGATTTAGGAAAGCATCTCTGTTTGTGCCTGTTGGCGGTGGGCCAACAGGCCTCTCAGCCATGCGGGCCGGCTGGAGGGGACAGCAGAGCCCAGAGTCACAGAGGCCATGTACCAGAATGGGACTCGATGACAGTTGGTTCCAGGCAACACTGGTCGGAAGGGCATTTACAGTTCTCCAGGACTATCACTAAAACAAATAGGTCCAATGTGTACTTTTCAACCAACTCTCTGATCGGTGTTAAGACAGCTTTCTCTTGTTCTTCTTCCTCCCCCTCCTCTCTTTCACTCTCTTCTATCTCTCTCTAGATTTTCCATAGTCTTTGTTTCTCTCATACCCAATTCATTTCAGTTTCTAACAACAAATAATTGTCTTGAATGTGAAGATTAAACTATCTTGCCAAAGCCCACAGTGAAGAGACAGCACATGACAGAGACCAAACTAGCAATCACAGATCTATCACCCATACATTTAATTTATCACGCTAACAAACTCTCATGCCTCCTCTCTCTTTAAAAAATATCTAATATCTATCTATCTATCTCTCTCTCTCTCTCTCTCTCTCTCTCTCTCTCTCTCTCTCTCTCTCTCTCTCTCTCTCTCTCTCTCTCTCTCTCTCGTACTCTCCCTCATTTATCTCTATCTCTTTCGTCTTTCTCTCTTCATCTAACTCTCTCTGTCACCTGGAATGGACAGAGCTGTGAGAGTGACAGCTAGGCTCAGTGTCTCCTGAGCACTGCGTCTCAAGGCCCATTGGGTCACTCCTTGGACAGCCCCACCCAGAGATGGAAAATTCACTTCTAATCTGGGAGGCAGAGGGCCTCCACCTGACAGACTGAACAAGACATCTAGATCTGAGACAGGACAAGATGCCCTCCTTAGCACCTAGATTCCGGATTGTTTCCCCCGGCTTCTTAGCCAAGATACCTTCTGACAAAACAGAGAAGGGGCCTTCCACTCCTGGGCCGAATAAATATCTTGAAGGAAACCAGTAGTATATTGACATCAAACGAGCACATGCTCATCTCTCGCCTAAGATCCGTCCATAACACACGGATGCGGCAAACCATCACAAAAGAACACAAGAGCACACACAAACACACTTATATGATGTACTGACTGTACTCTACACGCATAAAAGTACACAGTATGCCAAAACAATCATTCTAAAACCCACTTATGTAATTTGATGATGAATAATTGAACGCGTCTTTCACAGTAATAGAAACGGCGGAAAATATAATTTAATTTAGGAATGGAAGTGCACAAACAACCAAGCTCTCCACAAGCCCTATAGCCTGCCGGTGTTTTTGTTTTCGGAGCCCTTTTCAATGGAAATTCCCCTAACCTAATTTTGAATTATTCATAGCCATTGCTTGGGGAGCGTGATTTGGAATTGAAGTCTCGGACCACATACAACCGAACCATATTACACCTTAGCTCCTAGCTCCAGTGCACAACACCCAATCAGAAACGCCTTCATTAACAGACTCACCTCATTATAAAATGTAAAATGTATTGCTGCGATGGATGGCCTCCAACCAAAGGAACGTAATGAAAGAAACCTCCGTATAAATAAAAGTCTTTGCTCCGTTATCAAACTTTGACAAGCAAACAACAAAATGTGCTTCAGCTATTCCGTCGAAGAAGTCGAAACACGTCAGTCGCTTCAGTTTAACAACAAAGGCTCGTCCACAGCGTATATCACAGAGACTTACAGTATACACGTGCTGTATTATATCCATCAGGGACGAATCTGAACCTAAGCATTTTCTGTGGAGAGCCCTCGATCCATCTCCAGCTCACAACGCACAGTGAACCATGTGTGCTGCATGTAACATCGGGCAGACATTTGACGGAACAAATAGAAAAAGGCCCCCTGGGATCGTGGCTAGCAGGAGGATGTTTGGTGCTTGAGGCAGAGGGGTACAAATGTATAGATATCCAACATGAGACGTGACCCTTTGAACGACCTTCCCAGACCCTTTGTGGAGACGAGGGATGGGGTTGAGACACATGCTGTTAGACGCGTGGACGCCGTGGGTTGTGTTTCGTTACTCCGCGCGGGGGGGGGGGGGGGAGGGTTTGTTTCTCGCTCTGAGGGATGACTGGCCCCTCACACGGCCCTTCCCAGGTTTCTCAGTGGCTGGAAACAGAGCTCCGTGGCCCCTCGCTGTGTTCAGTGGGTGTCTTGAGGTTTTGCGGGTGGGCTCACGTGACCATGGTAGTTTGGAGATTGGCAAGTGTTTCACTCTAACTTAATGCCACGGGGAGCTGGAAAGGCTTGCTCTTGCCAGCGGCTGTCGTCTACATGGATAAAGCACACAGAACGTCTGTCGGGTCGACTGAGAACAGCCTCAGCCTGTGATTGTGAGCTTCTCATTCCTCTTTTTGCACATTTTAGCTATGTATTTTTCCTCCGTGTATGGATTCCCGCGTGATATTTCCCACCAACACTTGCACAACGTGAGCTGCACTGCCACAATCATTTATAAAAACAACCATAAGGCACCTAGCTCAACACGGGTGCTTGTTCAATGTCAAACGTGAATGCCCAAAAGGTACTACCACAGCTTTGCTGCCCCCTGTCTCACCAAATGTATTATAAGTAGGCTACCAAAGCCCTACAGCTTTGAAAGGAAGTGATTCATATTGCCTAATGATATCACGAGCTGCCATTCTATTGAAGTAAAAATGATATGCATGCAAATTTACAGTTGTAGTCAGATTTCCATAATTCATGCTAGACTGTTTTTTTTTTTTTTTTAAAGAGAGAAAGGTCCTATACCGACCAGGCTATTATTCAGGAAGAGCCGTATTCTCACACCTACAAGAACACACCCAAGGCACTATGACTAACGAAGACTTTCCATTTCAGAATTAAAGCAGAGTCTGTACGCACCGCCCACCTGCCGTGTCACATAGCATGGAAATCTGGAAACTGTCAAACTTCGAAAACGCAATACACCCTGGGTATGAGCTCATGGTTAGATGTCTCCACTCCAAGCTATGTTGCATGGATCGCTGGAAAAACTACTGTTGAAAATCAGTGCGGTATTCCCTCCCTCAAGAATACAACTTGAGCATACTGCTAACCAGCAAAGATTTTCCAGTGAGAATAACACTATAAATTGATTTTTTTCAAAAAGAGAGAATGAGAGACAAAACAAAGGGAGAGAAAGAAAGAGAGTGGGAAAGAGAGGATAGAGTGAGAAACAAACAAGGAGATTGACAGACAGACAGAGAGAAAGAGAGAGAGGGAGAGAGAGAGAGAGAGAGAGAGAGGAAGAGGGAGAGAAAAGGAGAAACCACAGCCAAGTATCCTCTTGGTGGTCTCGCTGGAAGCGGAAAGAGAGAGAGAGATGAGAGAGAGGCTGGCTCACGAGGGCCCCTCTGCCATCCCTCCACCTCCATCTCTCTGTACAATGTCACCCCCTGCGAGGCAGAGACAGACTCACTTGCTTGTTAGAGAAGGGCAAGTCCTTTTTTTCTCTCGCTTGGATAGGTGGCGCTAACCAGTCTGGGGTGAACTCGTCCGTCAAGGGTAAGTGACGGCAGAGGCAGGGAGGCAGGGTGGCGGGGTTTAGGGATATGGGGGCGGGGGGGGGGGGGGGGGGGCGGGAGGGGGACTGCGGCAGGAGACAGCTCTGTCAGATGGCCCTCTTCACACATGCAGAGCCCCCCCCCCGAGCTAAGGGAGGAGCAACCTTCTGAATTTACAACCTTACGCTCCAGATTATAGGGTGGGGAGGACCACTCAACACTGTTCTTCAAAGCGCACTGACGGGCGCACAAAAAGTGCACACATGGGCCAAGTACGCACACACGCACGCACACACACACACACACCCACACACACCACCTTTTTTCTTCCCGGCAGTGAATGTGCTGCTGCTGTGTTTTGAAGATCAGCTCCCCCTCTTGAGCAGCCCAGAGAGAGAGCGGTGCAAATGGAGGAGGGCTGGACCACGGCTCGCCCAGAGCCTGTACAGGAGATGGAACACATTGAGGCAAATATCGGTGGGAATAACACACCAGCGAGCCCCTCCGTACGGGTGGAGAAAGCATCCGTGCCTCAACCAAACCTCACCCCCCAATCCACCAACCCTCTGCCCTCACCTTTAAACACACACACGAACACACACACACACACAGGAACGGTGAGTTCATGCTACCTCCACTTACAGACCCAAAAGGAAACAGGAAAGCTAGGGGACTTGAGAACAGACAAACTCTTCCACGGCTCTAACTGAGGCCCCCAGAGGAGATGCCCAGATGTGCTCCATTCTCCGAGTAGATAAAAGAACGCTCTGATGAAGCCCAGGTGTATTGACTTAACGTAATGGCCCCTTACGGCTGGCATTAACACCCAGACAGAACCCTTCCCTGATTATCCTCTGGCTAGGAGCTGAAGAGGCGGCGGGAACTAATAAGCCGCGTCATAACCTGTCAATACGTGATCAAATATGGTGCTGCTCCTTAAAAAAAAAACACGCATCCTGCGTTTAGCCCCGATCAATCCTGCCCCACTGGCAGGTTTCAAAAGGGAGGGCCGCGACTGCTTATTGATCAAAGTAGGATATGGAATCTGTTCAAAGACTTCGGGCCTAGGGATAAAGAGATGGAGTTCAAACACAGCCCTGCAACCCACTCGCAGTAAAAAAAACTACAACAAAAAACACTAACATTTAACCTTGTTTTTGTTTATATTTCTGTTTGTGATGTCGGCTTCCAACGTTGAGTGGATCCCCGCTATGCCTACCCTGACATATATCTTCTGCTCTCTGCCCACGAGGTTGTCCTATTTTCAGGAAGAGGGCTGAAGACATCATTAGGCTGTACTTCAAGCAGCTTTGCAGTTTGCTAGCACTCAATATCCAAGCTTTTATCTTGGGCTTCTCAGAAACAGAACATAGATGGACTTGCAAGAGACACAAATGAGAGCAATGGCTGTCCATGTTCTAATGAGGGAGTTGCATCATCTACCCCCCCCCCCCTAATGGAATAGGTATTAAACAAAGAGAAGAATGGCAAATGTAATTTTGGGTTGAGGATTCAGGATAATGACAACTGGTTTTGCCATGCAACATTAACCCTCCATCGACAACAGCCGCTTAAGCCAACACTAGGAGCCCCCGAAGACCATGCTTGAAAAATCTGGAACTCACAAAAACCAGACAGATATTTCCATATGTGCCCTTGAAAATTGAGTACACGCCCACCATAAACCAAAAGTCTGAAACTTGACGCCCACAGGGGCGATTGCAACCCAATCGTCTATAAGACACTTCATTACAATAATTGGCCATTTTCCCCACTACTCTGGCCTGCCAGTCTGCCTCCTGTCTCTACGGGAACATGACAGCGCATCAGCTGAGTAATGACAACGCGGCAGCACTTTCTCAAAATAAAGACTGTGATAATAACAGCGATGGTAATGGCCACAGCCACCAGAGAGCCAACTGTTGTGCCTTTCACAGAGCGTAAGAAGGTCGCCGGCAGGAGAAACTAAACTGTTTGGATAAAAGTGGCCACAACAAAGATAGGAACAGTAAGCTGCATGGCAATAGGGTGCAGTGGTTTTCGACGGACAAACTCCCATCCAATCGCCGTTCTTTACGTTACACTGCAGCTTCTTACATGACTTTCTTTCAAAGATGTTCTATCTTATAACTTTCGCACACTAAATAACCAAACGACAGTGCGTCAGGAGCATCTGGTATTCAAATAAAAATCACGTGTCATGCAACTCTATATCCGACTCGACAAGGTCTGTATCTGGGGAATTGATGGTGATCCAAAGGATTCAAACGTGAGGTGCAAACGTCAGCCACTCTGGCATAGTAATCCTCCGAGATAGTACTGGAAAGGTGCACAGAAGACCCAGGGAAGACAGGAAAACTGCTCGTGATTCTAACAGGGGATGACGGAGGTGTACTGCCACTGCATCTGAATTCTCAACGCCTCGACATGTCTCCTCAACGATGAAGTGTGGAGAAAAGGTTAAGCTAACCACAGCCATGCCCATCGCAGCCGTCTAACAAGGCAGTCTGCATATCCAAAGCCGTTTCATAAAAAAGTGATGTTTATTTTTTGTTACAGCTGTGTTTCATAACTCGGGCCCGCCAAAAAGGCATGGTAGGTTAAACTGTCTGTGATTAGGATTACGCTACAGAGTGTGAAATTGGATTTGGGTCTGACAGAGTAAGCAGGTAAGAGCATGGGTTGAGGCAGAACACATTCATGCCAGAGGAGAGGAGTAAAGGATCTGTCACAATATATGTAAACTTCAATGCATGTTAAAAACAGTGTAGGGGCATCCCAAAGACAGCTTTTCTTTAAGATTTTAGAAAATAAAAAGGTGTCACAACTCAACATTTTAGTCTCAAAAAGACCTGAGGAAGCAAACCCATTATCCCGTCTGTCAAAACCCCAGGATTTTTTCAAGCCAAGTCTTTTCACCCCCCATTTGTAATGAATGCACGGGCAGTCATTCAACACGGGTTTGTTCCTCGGTGATACAATCCGACTGACTCCATTTTATCTTTTCCATTAGGCTCATCAGCCATTGAAGGCCCACCCGCACCACCTCAAAGCCTGCTAAGCTGTCATTCTGAGGGAACAATCATCGGCTCGCCTTTATCATTTAATTGCAGAAATTATCCAGACGCTAGATTTTGTTTATTCATGTCTTCAGATACAGATTTGCCACACCTCCTTTCCCCTCCCCAAAAAGCCCAATCCTCCAGCTCTTGTTTGGCATTTGGCTCCAATGATTGGAAAGAGAATTGGCAGGCGTTATGAACATATTCAGGCCATATCAAAACGGTTTCTTCCCCTCAGGGCTTATGAGAAGCTAAATTACAACGGGCATGCTAAATGGAACGTGGAATCCCGCCCTGGGTCACCCTGCAGTGCCCCAGTGGCATAGCAGTGAGAAAAACCCATGTCACTTACTCAATCCACTTTACTCACATTCAGTTAATCATGCTAAACTACTGCTGAATCCAACGTCTTTCTAGGTATTGTCCCTGGTGCCAATCTCAGATCACAAATATATGTCAAGTTTAGATTTGTGTTCATTTCCAACACCTGATGTCTGTAAAACTGGTTCCAACGATTTAGAAGGTCATGTGTGTAAGTGCCGAAATGAGAGAAATAAGACAAGAAATGATGGCGTTTAAGGTTTTTTGAAACACAAACGTTTCTTCATGGCAGCTCATGAAGTGTAATTCTGTAGAGTGAGAGCTACTATAAAAAAAAGAGAGAAATGAATACATGGATGAGCCACTTCGCCTCATCCCACTTCATACAGGCGTGACTCCAAGTAATTTGCCCGTGGCACTTTTTTTTCCTCTCATTATCTTATTACTGCGGTGAAGAAGAGCAAATCGCTCTTCTCCAGAACTTCTCTGTTTATCTTCTGGGTCTTGTTTAACCTTGATGCGAGTGGGAAAATACTGAGACGGAGCTGCGAGCCAGATGCATCTGGTTAAGCATTCGCTGGCCTCATAGCACCACCCCCCCAAAAAAAAACCCTACCCCCTTCACTCGATCTATCTCTCTCTCTCCATCTCTTTCTCAGAGCTATTATCCATCTCGCCCAGACTTCACCAGAATACATTCAAGCCGTTTCTCCATTATTTACAGACACACCTGTGAACAGAGAGCCGGCTGTGTTGGAGCAGGCTAATGCAGCGTTCAGCCGAGCAGATGCGGGGGGGGGGGGGGGGGGAAGGAGCCGCAGGAGTTGGCCTACATATCATCCTGCAGGTCTTAGGGACATTTAGCGCTCACAAACAAGGCCTAAACACTGCCCACAAATCCACCAGGGTGTGTTTGGACAGGTGACGCGTCCGTACGAAGACGCCGCCTGTTCATCGCAGGTGGACCGCGCAGCTATCTGGAGGCCTAGATCTTGTGAGAGAAATGTCTTGTTTGTTTGCGGTGTATCTGCTTCTTGTGAAAAAATGTCAAGCGATGACGGTGTTGGATTTAGTTGCCGTAAACTGCGACTTTGAACGTCTGCACGAAGGAACGGACAACGGTTTATCATTTGTTTCATTGTTCCCTGTACATTGTGCACTTTCTCAATAAGAAAGTACCTGCAGCATTTATCAATACAGCGTTGTGTTGTACAGCACTGGTCGATAGTATGATTTACACTACCTAGGAATCTCAGGACTTTATTCACTCACTCCATATGGCGATGATTAGATAAACTCACAGACACACGCACACATGCACACACAAAAAGGCAATGCACAGCAAGGCACTGTCTAATTCACAAAGGGTATTGTTTCATTCGGTGTAGCGACACATATTCCTCGACACTAACCTTTTCAAGTGCACACTCAACAAAGGGGAGCGTGTTTAGCACTTCATCTTGCCTGTAACTCGCTTAACCTTATCTCCTTGCTGACCTTTGTGTTTTTTTTGCTGTTGTTTGTTGTTTCTCCAAGTTAAACAGCATTT
The DNA here is from genome assembly GCF_038355195.1 of Osmerus mordax. Lineage (NCBI taxonomy): Eukaryota > Metazoa > Chordata > Actinopteri > Osmeriformes > Osmeridae > Osmerus > Osmerus mordax. The sequence goes on along the minus strand of NC_090077.1, from coordinate 4,886,301 downwards.
CCTCACAAGGTTGGCATCTCTTTACCAAGGCACATGAGGAGAAACTGCATCGCTAGACTCATAGACTTGTGTTTATGGTTGGGCTGGCACTAATTATTAAGGGGCAGAATAAAATATTGGGAATGTTTGCCTTATAATTGCAAGGTAATTTAATTTGTACATTTATTCATTTTACAATGAAAGGTTTTAAAAAATGTTTTAATTTTTCAGGAAGTGTATTGTTACCATAGGTGAAAAGGACTCTTGCATAATCAAAAGTAGCCTATGATGTGTTTAGTCAGGTGTGTGCAGGAAATGGCAATGTGCAGGATATTGTTGGGAAAATCCAAGTTACCCGTTAACTTACTGTGCTGGCAGTGGATACCATTGAAGCCTGGTTGACACTTGCAGACGTAACCGATGAATGTGTCACCCCTGTAGGTTTCACTGATTTCACATATTCCTCTGTTGTGGCATGGGTTTGGGTGGCAAGGTCCTGTAGAGGAACAGAATACAACACAGATTGGGGTCAACATCGGTGAAGAAACCCCATTATGTCACTGTTAGAACTTGGGAGAGAGCCAATATTCCGATACTACTGTGCTCCACTCTTTCCCTTCTCTAAGATTCAAAGACAACAACAAAAAACACAACAAATAAGTTGGAGTGGACTGGGCCAAAAGAGATGATATGAGTCTGACTCTTCATCCATTTCTAAAAATGGATGAAGAGTGAAAGAGAGGGATATGCTGGACGAGTGTCTGTCATCCAGGGAATTCTAGTTGTACCAGGGCAGCCCTGAAGCACAAAGTCTCTAATGACACCTGAACATGTTCCCTTCAGAAACGCAGTATTTTTCCACAGCGTGAACACAGGTTGTAGCTACAGTAAGCCAGCTTTGCTGCAATGAGTGTACACTGCCAGCTACACCCACACACTAACACAAACAAATGGAATAGGCGACAGAAATCTGTAAAAAAAAAAAGAAAAAAAGAAATTATCTTTAAAAATCACAGCAAAGCCTGTTCTGTCATGATTGATGATGATTAATAAGTTGGTTAACACACTCGCTTTTTCCCAGAGTCGCTCGCGTTTTTCCATTTCACTTTCACTGTTATGTTATCTCCACGGGAACAATGATGACAGCAAAAAGCTTTGAGTCAAACTTATTTGAACCAAACGCTTATGACACAGCAATATTTTACCTCAGTGACAGGACCTACAACATTCTCCCTCGACACTGCCATCTAACAGGGCTCCCGACTAACTCAGAGCACCTACGGCATGGACCAAATGTAAATGACAAGGCCTCGATGAAGGCTTATTGGCTTCATAACTCACAGTCCTGCCAATAATTCCCTCATGTTTTATACATTGGGTTGTTGCTGTCAAAACTTCACAGATGGAGTCTGATTGCAAAACTTTTGTAATCTCTCACAGCAAAGACGTTAATGCAAATACCCCTGGAGGAAGCCAGAGTTTACTATGACAGATTACTGACCCTGTGATTGCAGTGTGTGTATCACGTGTATCGTATTGCTATGACAACAACACATTGTTTTATATTGATTTATTCAATAACCTTAGAGACTGTAGTAAATAGGTTTGTTCCAAAGCATTAACATTTTACTGAATATACTATGACCATAATACATGAATACAACTTTGGTTGATTGTCTCCAAAATCAATCCTACCCTAATGTTGGAAGAATTCATGCAATATTTCGATGTCTAAAGATACAAGAAATTATACAATAAATAGAATGCTATATAATAATAACACTGAGAGTGTGGTGGATAAGAAACAGAGGTATTACCTGCAATGTGGACAAATGAAAAGCAATATCAGCACTATTGATTGTGTTCAGTCAACAAACACAGTAGACTCTGCCATCATCCTTCAGACATGAGTCAGCAGTAATGAAAGAGTTTGGGTCCACCAACCCTTCCTACAGTATCAAACCAGGAGGGAGCTACAAAGCTTCTAAAATGAGCTTTCAACACACAAAAACACACACACGACCAGCTATCCTATTACCGGATGTAGTCAGCCTTGGCCCTTTGGTTATGAAATGCAAACGAGGTAACCCTATCAAAGTCAAGCCATTTCTGCCCGGTCCCGTCTCAGTAATAATAAGACTGGTGGCTAATTAGTTGAACAGAGGAAAGTATAATGGCCTTCACAGAGGCCTCGTTCTCTGAGGGGAAAAAGGGTGACAGGCGTCAGGGCTGTTTTGACGTGACAATCTATAATGGCACAAAGGCTTACTGACAGCCTCTCTAATGGAGAACGCATCCTAGCACAAAGCACAGTCACAGCGGAGAGGGACAGAGAGAGAGAGAGAGAGAGAGAGAGAGAGAGAGAGAGAGAGAGAGAGAGAGAGAGAGAGAGAGAGAGAGAAAGAGAGAGAAAGAGAGAGAAAGAGAGAGAAAGAGAGAGAAGCAGTGGTCTATATCACCACAGTGTCCTCTGAGGCTTCACCCTGCTGAAACAGGCTTTGTCCTGCGCCGTTGTTCTCCCGTGGTGTGTTGTTGTGTTTGTGTGTGTGTGTGTGTCACTGTGTGTATGTGTGAATGTGCAATGAGGACGGGCCGGGGGGCTTTGCTGTGCGAATGTCAGCTGCTGTACTTATGTATGAGCTAGCCCTTGGGTTGTGATTGATGTGGGCTAGGCTACAGTCTCGGCTAGCCCTCCTTTTTTTTTTTTCGGGGTGCGAAGAGAGCCCAATCAATCAGAACTAGAAACCTGACCAGTGGTTAAACAGGGAAAAGCGTCCTGTTTCCCTTCAGATCCATCACCAAAGCCTGACATTTTCAATGTGTCGGGTACACACCAGCACCTAAATCCTACTTGGCAGCCTTCACGGACATTGCCTCATCCCGGTGAAGGGTGAATGGTTACCAGCATAAACTTCATTAGGAAGGGGAATAATGCATTGAATGATGTGATCGCCTGCAATATTTTCAGTCCATGCTGTTTACAGAATTTACCTGAACACTGTTTCAGCCCAATGGCAATTTATTTTTGTCACAAGGGATTCTGCATGGTTTTCAGCTGAATGTTGCTCCTTTTTGTTTATCTCACTCGACAAAGAAAATATTTGTGTCATTGTTGTGGACGAGTTATCAAGAGAACAATTTTCTTTTAACCTCTCTTTGGGTTCATTCCAGTGTCAAACGTCCCTTTGTATGTTGGTACCCATCTCAATGGCATAATCCTTGATGAAGATTTGGAGTGATCCCAAGAAATAGGTCAAGAATGCGAGGCTGGGAGATAACATCCCATACTGATGACCCCCCATCCCCCATGCCCAGTTACTGTAGCCACAACCCCCATAGAATCAAGAGGTCATCACCCAGTTTACCCAGAAACAAGCAGGCCAGTTGATATGCAAACTAAACTGCTCATCAGACAACACTGCCAATCAGATTAACTGAAAGGGAAATACATCGACCACAGTCGTCCATGGAAGCTCATCACCGAAGCATAGCTAACGAGAGAGTTCAACCCTCCATTCAATTCCAAGCCCTCTCAGCTCGGGCCTGAAAAAGCCGTCATAGTACGGTAACAATTCCAACAGCACATTTCTATAATCATTCATACAATGGAAACTGAGTCGAACGCATTGCGCAGTTTGGTCTCATCGGTTCATGGGTGGTTAACTAAGAATGCCCAAGTGAGGCTCTCAGTCGTGAACTTCTCTTCAGTAAGAGGGTCAGGGGCTGAAACTCGGCCTGATTATGTCACTTCCCTTTACTTACAGAAGCCTTCCTACAGTACCTCAGCTTGGGGTGATTTTTTTGGCTCCCATATTCATGGTCAGTGCACATACCTTTCCCCAGCACATTCTGACAGCAACTGGCATGGCACCAGTAAGTTACGCTATCATCTCAGCAAAATCTATTCCCTTGATGCTGTTAGCAATGCCGTGCACCATGCCATGACAAAATGATTCAAATGCATTGACATTCGACAATGCCAGTCGAATGCACTTACGCGTCGAAAAAGCACAAAAGGATAATCAAGGACGGGAAAAACACAGAGCCATCTGTGACTGGGGTTAGCCAAATGCATCCCCTTAGTGGGGGTCAAACTTGGGCTCATGTGCACTTTGAAAAGACGTTGAAAGTATGGAGGAGTTCGGGAAGGGCGAATCCAAAGCGAAATGCCAAGGAAATGTCAGGAGCGTGGCATGAGAAGGGCTGGGCTAACATAGCTAACCTAATAGCCAATCAGACGTGGGTCTGGCTCCAGACGGACTCTCAGGGACACCGGTATCTTGCCGTGCATCTCCAAAAGACAAGTTAGGCATTCATCAATCGGCTCTCATAGTCAACAGTCGGTTGCTGGAATTCTGTTTGTATCCCATATCCTGAAGGGAAACTATTAACAGTTATGTAAGGAGTTCTGGAAACTCACATGACTCCATGTGCGTCTGTCAAACACATTTTCATCCCCCTTTCAAAAATGCGGGGAGCAGCCACAATAGACGCTTAGTAGAATTTAAAAAGGTCAAGATGTGTCCATTTCATTCAATTTAAAGTCTAAGAGTCTGAGTTAACCACTTTCAGCCTCATATAAAGTCAACCATGAAGAGTTTCAACTCAATCTGACACAATTCATATGAAATGAACCCCGCTACTTGTTTTGCATGGTTGATTTGAAATAAAGACAAGAGATTCACGTTTAACATTTAAATGTCTCACACATTGTATGGCAGTAGAACTACGTCTATATATTTTTTCAAAGACGGATAACACATTATATTCGAACACTGATCATGACAGAAATGTGGATAAATAAGTACTAGCAAGAGGAGAAGTGATTTGACTTAAAATAAGAAGATCAGATGCTTACTGTAAAATGGTTGGGGAATACTTTTCTCTTTCATAGAACCCTTTTAGGAAAGATGGCTGCATGCTTTTCAAACATTCAGTGCACAATAAATGAGAAAAGAATTGGCTACTTTAGCGACACCATTATCCAGACAGCTCAGTCAGCTCTCCTGCACTAAAAAGTGCTGGAGAGCTTTTAGCATGTCACAGTCTGAGTGGAGTAGGGGCTAAGCGAGTTAATGCTGAACAAAGAGATTCTGCATACCCAATATCTTAGTGCTACTTTAATCAGAAACCAGCCTTTTGTTAAAGGCACAGTAAAATATCACGAGTTCAAAGACCAACCTACGTAAAAAACAAAAAAGGTGTTAAAGAATCTCAAGAATTCTACCTCACCTCATAATCAAAATTCATTCATTTAATTAATTAAAGTTTGAAATGAGCAAGGGGTAGTGATCCAACAAAAAATCTATAAAACTTCATTACAAAATAGCAAATTAAATTGTACATGTATATTATAGTGCTGTTGTTAGTTTATGGGGTGGCATTTATGTCACCTTTCATCATCTTAATCATATGTTCTTATTTCAATTCAATTTAACTGGAAAAGTTTGGTTAAGAACTGTTTTTCTGCCCCTGGTATTTTGGGGTAATAAATCCAAAATTATGTTTTCAAGTGGCCTCTTTCCAATTGGTATCAACATGCATTATTGTTGCAAGTAAGTAATTGCTGTGACATTTGTTTACTTATGCATAAATGGCATTTGATGTGTACAATACTTACGTATGTTATGTTATATAAATATGTTATGATGGACGAGGCTTTATTACTAAAAATATCAAATGACAAATAAACCAAAAGTTACAGATTATGCTAACCTTTGTGGGTTACTGGAAAAACATTGTTTCTGATAGTGTTGTGCTGATTTAAACAAAACGTGATTAGTTTCAACTCTTTTGGCCTCAAGTAAGAGAAACAGAAGAAAAAGAAGATGGAAATAAGTTGGGTAGGTCTCAGGAATCAGATGCAGTCTGCAGGCTATTGACAAAAGTTTGTGTTATTTTTCCACGCAGGTCACTTTTGTAATGGCAACACATTTAAACAAGCTAAAGTGTATTTGAGTGAGCTCCAAAGCAGAAATATCATTAGGGGAAACCCATTTTTTACTTAAAAACTATTTTCTGACAACAACCAAAATAACCTGGAACTTAATTTGTACCAAATGTATACAGCCATTTTACAAATAGATTTTTGTGGTACAGTTTTATGTTAATGAACATTAATTTGTACCAGGCAGCACAACAATACTGTACTGGAAATGACAAGATGGAGCATTAAAATAACCCACTAATAAGGGAATACTGAAGAAAAAAAATAATAATAACAATAAACAATTACTTACTGTATGTCTCTATTTACGATTAATTCTATTGCACTAGGCAATACGCCAATATAGAAAGAGAAATGCTTTTACATAACTAATACACATTTGGAGATTATGGCCTGATGACCATTTAATGTAGAATGATGGTTAATGTCAGCTGATCAGGATGTTTGATAAATATTTAGTTATGGTGGTTAAATTGCTTTGCAGCAGTGTCCCTAACTAAAGAGATTACACATTCAAGAACCATATATATGTGACAACTAAGTGCAATTAGTCATGCAGAATACCAAGAATAACGTTAAACAACAAAAGCTCTGATTTGGTTGGATGGCTTTGACGAGTCATGCACCACAGGGGTCATGCAAGGTTGAAGAGGGAGAGAGAAGACTTTAGTGATGGTGTGAGCACATGAAGGGAGGAGAGGGGTAAAAAGTAAAAAGAGACCATTTCAAAGAATTGGGAGTCTGCAGAGACACTTGGAGATCAGTCAAACAAAGCGAGTGCTGACCAGGCATGATCAATTGAACTACAGCACAGTCAATGGGGAAAAAATAGGGCCTGGTTTTCTCTTTTTATTCCTCTCTCTCACTCTCTGTCTCTCTCTTCGTGCCAGTGAGGAGAATGTATGAACTGGAGGACCAGATAGACACAATGATGGGGGGTACACTTACAGTTACACACACACACACACAAAGTCATCAAATGTAGAAAACCCACCTGCTGAAGTTGGGTCCTCACCTTCTGCTGCTGTTGATAGAAAGAGAAACATAATGTATTTACAGTGGGCTCAGTGTACATTTTTGTGAGGTAAAACAATGTTAGAACCACAAAGTTCTATAACAATGATATGTATTTACTCCACAACACCTTACATACAATGTGTCCAAGGAAATATAGGTGAAAATCACTTGACACAATACAACAGACCGCCTCAGAAGGAATCTAGTTTGGCCCTTTAGCCAGCCCTTGGCCAAACCCCATCCCCTAATGGCCCAGTAGCCCCTAAACCCTGGGTCAGTGGCCTCTAACTAATGCGAGTTCATCATTCTGGACCAGTGTGGGATTACCATGAGGCATATATGCCTGGATCCCGCTTCCTGATCCTAGTGTAATGCCATGGCTGAGGGGCAAGGCTAAGGTCTACGATGGCAGGCTTACAGGCTGACTGGCTGGCTGGCGAGCTACAACGCTGTCTTTATGATCTCTACCCGTCCCCATCACATCTGCTCTCGTTAGAGCAGCAATGACTGTAGAGTGAAACAGAGGTAGGAGCTCATTCTCACTTACCAGGAACAACACCAGTAACTTTGGGATGTTTTTTCCATAGTTGCACTGCTAGCAATATATTTTACAGCCCGTATCATGGGACGAAACCCAACTGAAATGATCATCTTTCAATGATGTGTGCTTCTAATGAGGTCTTTGTTATTACAGTACAATTGATTCATACTTTCAAAATACTGCCGCATACTCATTTGAGATTAGCATATGGAAAGGGTGAATAACACTCAGATCCAGAAAGAGCAGGGCAGCTAGGAGATGCTAACTGTTCTGGCTGCGGCGTGGTCTTTAAATCCTCTTGTGCCCACGCCAGAGCCAAGTCCTGCTTTTCCAATCACAACACAAGGGAAGGAAACATGCATGGAATACACTCAGCTCTGCTTCCAAAACCAAACATCAACAAAGTCTCGGCCAATGTTCCCTGAAATGATGAGACCTAAAAATAAGCCGGACTCAAAAAATGTTCTCCAAATGTCTGGATATCTTTCTCAATGCCAAGCTAATTCAGAGTAAGTGCTATGTTTTATCGGATCACTGTACAGTTTCTATGACATTTTATCTAACCAAATATGACTTTAAATATGACTATAAAATTGACTTTAAGTTAGATTGAAACCAGGACTCCCCATCATTCAGACAGGGTTTAACAATGACATGGTTACTTCACTCTTCGAATGTGTTGTGAAAGCAATACACATGTACATATAAAGAATGGCTACTTGTTCAGAGACAACTGTGAACTGCAAGCTAGAACTTGGCCTTGGAGAGTCCAAAGCTATTTACTATCTATCTGACAGTAAATAAAACCACATCCACGGGTCCTAAAGCAGAAGACCGTTCTAATGCCAAGACCAGACACATGCTACTACTCACTTGTGGGTCTCTTTATGTCACTTCCTTTGATGAAGGACACACTCATGCACAACACTGAGGGGGGTGTCTTTAAGAAAATTTGGTGCACACTGTCCAGAGTTCCATACATCTACATAAAACAGACTTGCCTACTTATAAAAGAAGTTTGTGGGTTTACAGTTTTTAACCTTGAAAAACATAAGCAAAGATAAGAGCGTCTGCTAAATGACTAAAATGACTAAATGTAAATAAGCCTTGTTATATATATTTGTTTAGTCTCCTAAAATAGTAAAATATTGCTGACTGGTGCTCAACAAAGGTGCAGGACCTCAACACATGTTTCTGGTGTTCCCATGTCTGCAATTAGTTGTGGCCAGATCGAGATGTAATTTGAGTGGAGGCCTGCCCGAGCGATTAATAAAAAGTGCTTCCATCACAAAAATTGTAACCAACCGACTTCTCTTGCCAACAATGTAGAATTGTTCAAGGTCAAAATATCAGTCATAGAGAAACAATCATAATGACGTTAACTTTCATTCAAAGTGATTGCACGGGGAAACAGTCTGCAGGGATTAGCCTACAGTCGGCGAGGTCAAATACAGTTAGTGAAATACTCTCATTGGAGAGTGAATGTGGATTTGGGGCACTAAAGGCAAGTGTTCCCCACACTTCCACCCTCCCCTACCTGTTAGGACTAATTTAGTCAATATTTGCTATCTGGGAACCAGAAGTAAGCTGTAACTTGTTTAGGAGCCTTGTATTTATGACATCTCTAGGCCTACTGTCCGGATGTACTGAACAACCCTGAAAGAACATACAGCTTTTAAAAAACAAAAAAATACTGTATTTGATCCTCTTCAGAAGGAAAATCACACGCACCTAGACAAACTGCTGTACCACAACAACAAAACCCATTTCATAACTTTGTATTACATTATCCTTAGTATGGCCCAGGTGTTGTTCAAGCAAGTGAGGGCTGGATACGCTAGTGATGACTGTCTAATGGACCCCTCCTCTTTCCCTGTGAAAGTCTTGTGAATAGCGTGATAAGAGCATGCCCTAGGACATATGGGTTGAATAATATCGGTGACAACCACCAGGAAGTAATAACCCTCCGTAATCTAAACAGTAACCAGACGGGCCGTCGGACTAGGGAGCTGTTATGACCTCAAGGTGTTGAGAGGAGATAGAGGAAACCATGCATTACACATTAACCAAAGCTTATAGTCATCTTTGGTCGCTTGCGTGAGAGTAATCGCTGGATCCGTTTACCCAACGGTGGAGCCAGAGCGGTAAACGAGACGAAAGTTTTCACATTAAAAACACAGTACGCAGTTGGCACAATACATATCTGGTACGAACACATCGGCAACATTCAGAAATGTTTTAGTATGAACTGTAATCTGTTAGCATTGATATTCTGCTGAGTTAATAAATATATACTTGACAACAATATAAATATAAGTGACTTTGAGTATTGTCCAAAGTAATGGATAGTATATATAAATAAATAAATATATTCTTATTTCTCTATGCTACAGGATATATCCAGGTCTTGATATACCCAGATTAATTAAATTTGAGTCATTTTACTAATCTTCTAAGAGATGTGTTCCTGATTCTCAAGTTAATAGTCTTAATTACTTTATGTAAATGTACCCCATTTGGTCGTACCTGTGATGTTTTTCAGACTTTTCGTGAAGTGATGTACCCTCGGCTGTACAGTAGTACTGTCTGGTAACTTTGTTATTGCTCTGCGCCAGCAAGATAGGGACTCCCAGAGTATGAGTCACAGCATCCAAAAACGTTTTGGCCCAAAATATTGATCAAAATTCACATTGTTAAAACTGGCCTGCTTTGGCTAAAATATGTTTCACTCCTTTCAGTGTCCGTTTCAGTTCTATATTCAACAATGGACTGATAGTCAAAAGAAATCGATGGCACCAATGACCTCAATGAATATATAATGTGCTATCTAATGACTTATCAAATCCTTGAGCTGTGAAACCACGACAGTGGCGCCTGGACAACGCTGAATGGTGCTGACGAAAAGGACCTAATGCGATGGCAGAGAAATGCATATCACTCGCGCTCCATGCCCCTCGGCCCCCAGCCCACGACAAGGTCAAAACCAATCTGGGTAATGGATCTTATCTCCATTTAGCAGGGTGGTATCAGGAGTGACAGCACTGTCACTGCTAATGCTGGCAGCCGAGACAACACTGCGGTTGACAAATCCTGTTTGTGTCTGTCAAGTGGTCCGGTGATAAATCTGAAGCACTGGAACTCTACAAGTGCAATCTTGCTTGTGCATGTTGAATAGGAAGTAGCTTTGAGTACTTTTTTGGAAAGGTTTGCTTGCTGCTGTGGGTAAAATGGATTCATATGAATCCACCAATAGCAGGAAATGTCTTTCGACGTCTGACCAGATCAAAACGATTCCAAAAGTGCGATCAAGACTCGGAAGCTGTGGAAGCTGTGCGTTTACACATGAGTGCATTCATCGATGATGAAGAATAGACCAGTAGAGTGAAACGGTATTAAAGGACGCTTTTGGAGACTTTCCAGCCAGGAATTTGAAAAGTGTGAAACATGAACTCATCTGCTGCAAGGATTGAACTTCTTGATTACTTTACTACAACAATTCAAGAGCTCCTTGGTTCTTTGCACTTAACATGCAGACTTTTAAAGAGGGATTACTCACATGAAAGACTCTTTGAAGATGGAACCATTGATTTAGCAAAAGTAACGAGAGTTAAAGAAGCTTGTAGTAAAGTCTTCTAGCTGGGGCTAATGGCCTTCATTTATTCTTTATTTTTCCTGTTTCCTTTTAAATATGTGGTGCAACACTGTGAATTTCACCTTTATCGCGACCTTTCTGTTGTTTGTTCCACAACAAGACTTTAATAATGCAATCAAGGTACCTTTGACTGCTTGGAATGGAAATTCTGTAAAATGAGTCATGCAGATCAGCTAATGGAAACAGATGAAAGAAGTGAAGAAGTGAGAGCACTCCTCACTCTTCACTGAGACTATAAAATGACACCCGTTCAGAAAATCTGCTGGGTAAGCCATTCTTTGTTACATTGTGTCACCATTTAGCTAAGGCACTTTAGAGAACTGGTGATCATGTCTTGATGCCACTCATTATCCCAGAGTGCCATCTAAGGGATTCCAACGTTTGTGCACAACCCCTTAACTAGAAACAAACGGCTTCCTCGCAAGGAAAATGTAAAACCATCCATCCCCATATCTCCAGGCTTGTCAGCCCTACAGAAGTGATGGGTAAAGTCCTCCACAAACCACTGGCTGCGATGTTGACATGTGGCTTTTGGTAGAGAGACGAGAGAGAGAGAGCGAGAGAGAGAGAGAGAGAGAGAGAGAGAGAGAGAGAGAGAGAGAGAGAGAGAGAGAGAGATAAAGGGGGTGGGGGGGAGAGAGAGAGAATCCGTACTAAGAAAGAATGAACAGGGAGTCTCCCTTGCTACTCATCTGGCTTCCATTAGACATGCATTACATGTACTAAAACTCTTTGAAACTAGACAATAATCCTTTGAATGTAAGAATAGTACGCAGTATGCAATGTTATTCCTTCTGGCTTGGTTTCGTATTAACAAGTGTGTTGTGATCAAGTTATAATAACACGGCACATTTACAGCCATTGTTTTGAGTACTTGTTCTTGAGTAGGAAAAAAAGAAATACAAACATGGAATTGCAATTAAATTGTTTTTTTTCACGCCCGAGATCAAGTTGAACAAACACAAGTCACCTACATCAACTCTCTGAAAGACTAAGGCAATGTATTGACACACAACCTTTCCCTAGAACAGGGCGATCATTGTTGTGCACTTTTCATCAATTTGTTTCCCAAATCTGTGTCAGACTGCAAGACTGGAAAAGGAAGCAGTAAACATTTTGTATAGGAAGATCAGAGTCAGATTTCTTGAACTCTTGTTCTGTTACACTGAATGAGTTTCATTCTCGACCCCCCTATCCATTGTATGTAGATGTCATGTCAAGGTTTAAAAGCCTACATTTGTTTCCCTGGCAGAGCTGTGATCTGTCAGAAAGCCAAGCAAGTCCCCTGAGCCTAGGACAAAGCTGCTGACAAATGTTACACAGTAGCTATTGTTTTATTCGAAAGTACTTTTTAACGCCTTTCTGCATTTAATCATTTTGTGTTTTCCACATTCACTTCGTGGAAAGTGAAAATACACACTAAAAGAGAACACACACTTGGCGCTTAGTGCTTATTAAACATATTGCCGAAGAGAACGGTTACACTATTAGAATGCTACTTATTTGCCGCTCGCTTCCCTTCGAAAAGTCACATTTGCTACTTTCTGGTGAAGCGGTGGGCTGGGTCAAAACCCTTGCCATCTCTCGTTTTACTTTTTCATGACTTTCAGGCCGTACGTGTAAATAAAACATGACAGCCAGCACACAGAGGTGAAAAGTGAGACGGGGGACAAGCTCTTGTGTTTGTTTGTGTGAGTGAATGAATGATTAAGGAAGGAGAGTGTCGGAAGGGATGGCCAAAAATAAAGAACGATGGATTATAGGGGAATCGGGGCAAAGAGCGAGAGAGAGGGAAAAACAAGAGCAGGGGGATTGAACATAAAAAGTGTGCGGATATGAATATCGGTTCGATCGTCACACTGTACAGGGATTGTCTGCGGGGGGGGGGATCAAGGATTCTACCGTGTTTCAACAGGGCGTCGCTGCGGAGAAAGGAAGGGAAGCAGGGAAGCGTGGCATAAGCAGGGGAAGCCAAGCTGTCACACACCAGATGGGCTGCCATTTTAACAATGCGAAAAGGGAACACACCTCACCACCTGTGAGCTGCAACATATAACACCACTGATGCCGCACTGACAGGTGCTCGCGCCCCGCCTCGCTTTACCACCAGCCCCAGCCATCTATGGGGTTTGACTGACTGTGTCCTTGCAGACGCGACGAAAGATGAAACTTGTGATTTCACGTGGGGGGAGATTCTGTGGATCTCTCTTACGGAACTCTGCACTACCAGCGCACCGAGAAAACCCCCTTGCAACTCACATGAGAAGAACTCGTCAGTGTGAGAATTCAGACAGGTAGCCCCGTTCACACCCGGACTGGGTTCACACACTTCCCCTACAGAAGACAGGGAGACAAACACACAGAGAGAGCCTTGGGGTTAGGACACCTATGGCGGACGGTTTCGTTCACACACACTCACCCTAAAAAGCTGTGGAAGCCTAGAATCCCTTGGCATTCCAGTCAACCATTAATAAGCCTTTTCGACATTAGGACAACAACCCTAACAGATGCTTGCTTTCTGGGCAAAATGGTTTACGGAATATCTCCAAAACAGACCTATTATGGTGCCTATTTTATACATTCTTCTCATTCTATGCTTCACATACAGAGACCCAGTTACAACCAACCATAATAGAACACAAAAGGCTTTGTGAATAGGACATTGTTCTCATCAAAAGAATAAAAGCGCCTGATTCATCTCACGCTACACTTCTGTATGCCACGTACTGTAGGAGCGTGGGTGGGGTGGGGGGGGGGGGGGAGACACTTCTATCCTTCTAATTGGGTGTGATGGCTGCAAGGAACACGTTTGGCGTAGGCTACAGGCAGCAGAACGAGGAGAGGAAGATATTGAGAAAATACCAAAAAGGGCTTTGGCACCGCAAGCGAACAGGAAGATAGACACCGTGGTCCTAACAAGACAACACAGCAAAAGTCTGTTCTCAAAGGAAGCCACAAAACAATGCATGGAGGAGAGAGAGAGAGAGAGAGAGAGTCAGAGTGAGAGGGAGAGTGAGGCATTTCATGCTATGACAGCCATAGCATGTTTCAATGACAGGGAGCAGGCTCTGCTGCTCTTGGGGGGGCCACAGTCCAGAGAGATAAATCTGATGCGCCTCGCTGCGAGGGGTTTGAAGATGAGAGGTTCCTGTGAAGGTGCTGTGAAGACGGAATCGCCGACGGCCGTCCTTTAACATCGCCACCTCGCCTGGGTTAAATATATCTGGCAAGTGTCCGTGACGTCTGAGACCACACAGGAGTTTAGACAAAGAGGTCTTCATTTCTTCATTTCAAACAGGAAAACAAATCTCAAAGGGTGACGTGACTCATATGTGGCAATAGCCCAGAGATCACAATGACACACGATATTCATATTCCTCTTTGAATGATTGATCTGACATTGGAACTACGACAAAACGATGGTTCATCTCTGCTACTGTTTCCTACTCGGGTCCTCACCAGTCACCATGATGTCAGCGCTTAGCATTTTGAAACTCAAACCGCTGTGGTCATGGATGTGGTACAGTGTGGTTTGGGACTGAACCCAAACCCTATAATCACTGTGGTGTGGTTGTGCTTCGGTCACTGTGAGGTAGGTGGCTTCCCCGAATATAATTATCACTTGAACTACAAACACAGACACACACACTCTTCCTTTTGCTTGGGTTCCATGTCTGAAGACCAAATCAGTGGTCCCAGACATCTCGATGTCTCCATCCAAACCATGGATGGACCATCTGGGCACTTTGAGGCCTCCAACCAATCCGAGTTAGCTTATCCACATGGACCACTTTGTCTGATAAGTGCTTCCATACACTTGAGACCACCTCCACTACTTTCCTTCCTTAAAACCAAGATTGAATCAAAATTGCTTCCCCAACTATTTGCGGTGTGGGGAAACCATTGAGGAGCCCTGCATTCTCAAAGGCCGTCTTGGCCACGATCTGTGTGGTTGGGGTTAGGGTTAGTTCAAACAATGAAGATCAGACCGGGGTAGTGGAGGAGGTGGCCGAAATGAAATGTGTCCAGCCAGCTTCTTTTCTCTGTGAGGGTAAAGGTCTCTTTCCTTGTTAAGACTAAGCTGGTCCCTGTTCTAACCTCAGTAGCCCTCATTACGGGCGCAACGCCTGGTCCTCTCCTCGGCCTGCTCTAAGCCCTTCAGAGGTACACAGAGGGCTTCCGTCTGTGGAAGAGATCAATACTTCACCTCATCATGGGCTGGGGCCAGTGATTATGCACTCTGCTCAGGGTCTTGCCAGGTTCCAGGGCTTAGTGAGTCGTCTAGAACATGGACAACTAGGCTCCTGGATGGTGAACCTACTCTATAGCTCAGTAAATCATAAAGTTCTTGGAATTTCAACAGAAACTCTTTAAATGTGAATATGGAGGTAAAAAAAACCTGTTAATAAAGATTTCAGACACTTTCTCAGCACGTAAAGCAAGAGTGGAGGAATGTATTACTGAGTGTCTATAATTTGGGACATCTGCCAGTGTCAAGAATGTAAAACGTTGTGTAATAGGTTGTAAAAGCTGAAATCCCAAACTTACTCTTCACAGCTATATAATGTTTGATTTTTTTCCACAGTCCACTTAACCTTGCTAAATTCTAGAAAATATATATTGCATACAGTTACTGACAGGTCTTTCTCCACACTTCAGCTAACAGGCAGTGTTCAGTCAAACATCAAGAAGGTAAACTCGGGCTTCTAAACTTGCTGTTTAAAAACATTTTTGGTCACTCTAGTTCCTAAGGTCCTGTTTGAGCATGGCCAAACAGCCAAACGGCCAAAAGTTTTATGATGTGTAAGTGTAACTTGCTGTCATTCTCCTTCTCTGCTTTTTGACTTCCTATTCAGTTAGTCAGGTATTGTTAGGCAGGTGATTGTTCCCATTTAACTAGGATCCATTCAAACTGTCCTCACGAGTAAACGTTGGATCAGTCCAGTGATTGGAATTAATGATGATGTACCACACTAAATGCCTTAGCTTTAAATATTAGCTTTGAAATGGCAAAGTCCTCTCAGTTATCGATACGTGTCATAGTCATTTAGGTCACTTTGCTCTTGAATTTCTGAAGCTGACCAATTTAAACACGACATTCTGTCACCTTCCTTCTCCACTCTCATTAAAAGATGCCCTACTTCAGGAACAAGAACAAGAACTACCAGATTCCTCCTCGTGCCTTAGTTGTAGTGATGATATTATCCATAAAACATGTGGTGAGATGAGACTCTGATTTGAGTACTCGTGATGGTGAGAAGGGATTTGGGGTAGAAAGGGTAGTTAAAGGCGTAACAGAGCACCGCATGATGTAGCAGAACATTAGGGAGTTGAGAGACGGATGAATATTTATTGGTATGTTAGGCATTACCGTGACCTGTTTCATAAACGGTTGACTCATTAAACTTTCCTGTTTTCGTGGTGGTTACTCAATGCTTTTTGAATGAATACGAAATGACTCCTCCCAACCAAAACATTTTCAAGAATAATTTGATCAAGTAATGAAGTCTTGCAACATCTCAAAGTCTGCTGTGTCACAGAACAAAATAAATCACAACAACCCGATGCTTCAAAAGTTGTCCAATTTTCTAACTAGTTTCTGCCCAAAGACATAAACTATGAATGACAGATTTAGGAACTAAAGCCAGATGTCTCACTTTTGTTGCATGACTCCGATGACAGACCGAAGCCATCGTAACTAAGAAACTATTTGTACCCATTATCCTCATGGGACTGGTTGTGAAACACTGTCTTATATCTACTCCCAAAGATCCACCAAACAATTGTAACACGTCATCGTGATATGAAAGATGGAGTGTCACCATTGTCATGAGTGTAGTATGTCTGCCAACATCTAACCCGCCATCTAACACCCTCTACTTGGCAAGACTCTGAGTAAAGTTTCTTCTGCAGTTTTGTGTGTGTGTATGTGTGTGTGTGTGTTTGAGAAGTGTTGCTGGAGGTATCGGGAATCAAACCACTTAGGTGAAAACAAAGCCTTCGAAAACGCAGGACGGACAAAAAACATTAGCATATGCGCGACACAAACTTGTGTACGCAAATCACGCAGTGTAGTGACTAACCTATCACAGTGTTTGTTCCTGACATCAAACTGGATCAGGAGGCAAGCAGCAGCAGCAGCTTGCCAAGGAATACATTAGGAGGTGATGTGATATAATTAGAGCTCTCTGTGAACACGTGTGATCAGTCTTAGCCTCCAAGGCCTGAGACAGTGTGAAAAGAATACTTAGGTGGTGAAGGCCTACCTACTGCATCTGGGCGAGATTAAAGAACATGCTAGTGAATATTTCATCCTCGACAAACACTAAATAAAACAGAGGGCAGGTTAGGCTCTAGGGCCACCTGGCTTGGCAAATGTAATCCTTTTAGAAAAATGAGAAGAACAAAATGATCTATACAGGAATGCTACATTCAGACACAATTATTTTTTCTTTTCTTTTTGGGATGATTATGTGCTTGATAGCTTATCACAGCGGCGTTATGCAGCACAATTAAGCAAGGATCTGGTATGCATTGTGTTTACACAGCTGAGGTAGAAGAGAAACGGATATCTCTGTGACTACTAACAATTCTTCCTTTCCTCAGAGGAAACTGATGGAACCTCCAGACCACCCGCTGTGATGAACAAACTGGCAAACATTCACATGTAGTCACATATCAAGGAAAATGAAAGAGAGTTCATAAAAAGAGGAAGGAGGGACAAATACAGAGAGAGGAGAGAGAGAGAGAGAGAGAGAGAGAGAGAGAGAGAGAGAGAGAGAGAGAGAGAGAGACCGACAGAGACTCGCAATGGAGAGGAAGCAGCAGAGGACTGAAAATGTTACGCTATCTCTTGCCTTTATCGTTCGAGATCTATTTTCTGAAGTGGTGTTGTGCTAAGCTAATGTCTGGACAGAACACACTGCTGCGTCGTGATATATCGAAATCCCATAGCAACTGACAACCAGACATAAAATTAAATGTATGGAGTTGGAGAGCAAAAGCATAATATGACCTTTGAAGCAGGCGTCTTCTAAACCTTCTAAATCATGGGAAAGATGGGGAGTGAGAGAGTGAGAGAATGACGATGCCCCAGAGGATGAGCAGGTGCCTTGAAAGTAGCAAAGGGGGCGCTTCAAAGGAAAAATGTTGGAAAGAAAGATATCACCTTTCAATCCCCAAGCCCAAACTCCTTTTAGGATTGTAACCCTTTTCCTCATTCTGGTGCAAGAGATTGCAACCATTGTCCCAGTACTCCAAAGAAACACCATACTCATGGTCCAAGTCAGGGGAGCATCTATTTGAACTTTGTTCTGGCTGGGAACTATGCTGCTATCTCTGACTCAAACCCCAACCCTTTTTTTAAAAGTGTGCAATGCCTTCTACAGTACTGCGTCCACACATTCTGTAATCTTTCCCATATCTTCAACAATTTGAACCTCATCCATTGCAATCCTTTTTGAATGTTATTTAAAGGTTACTTCCAAGGTGAAATATTCTGTATCCAAATATTGCCCCAAACATATGCTTAGTAGAGACATTCCACATAGTCTCTGTCTAAGTTGTTCTCTTGGCACTGCTCCCTTGGGTAATTGAGCACAGCTGGACTGGAGATACTTGGCTTAGCGAATCACACCTCAATCTTCAGTAGAGATAGCTTTTGTTTTATATCTTCTCAAGTTTTATAAACCAAATAATCCCTCTGAGATACTGATACCGTACACACACACACCATGCACATACACTTTGCACATTCACACATACATTCACATACCACTATAAGGCGTCATTCACGTTCATCACAGCATAAGTAATTATGGATATTCTTAAAAATGTAAAAACATAAATAAATGAGGAGGCTTTGGTAAGACATTTGAGGGCTCATATGCTGTTTATCAGGAAAATGAGTGAAGCTTCAAATCTAAAGCAACGTCTTAGCCTAGATCCAGAATAACTTTGTATGTGTGACATTTCTGGGTTACCTCTCGAAGCTTTTGATATGAAAACTTTCGCATGGCACCCATAGAGACAAATACAGCTACACACACACACATGCACACACACACACACAATCACATACTGTCATACTGTACAGTCACAAGACCTGGCAAATCAAATTAAATAAAAGTTAACAGAGCATGGAATATGCTGTGAACTCCAGGAGAGATGATGAGCCCGGGAATTAGATGAAATGCAGAGACAAAATCTGTGATATTGCCTGTGCCTAATGTAGCTAACGGGCCTAACAGCATCATGCTGTGAGAGTCAGCTAAAGAAGAGAGGAGAGATGGGAACAGGGAGTGGGGGTGGGGGGGACAGGGAACAGGGGCGTGGAATGAGGCAAAGAAGAGGAACAGAGATCTGGGGACGTAACCTCACTACTGGATCTAGCATGCATGCATCCTGGAGAAAGCGTTCCTCATACATGCATCTTTACTGGATCTTAAATGTACTTGTTGATCCCCCGGTGCATGTCCATGGAACGGTCTTAAGCCACCGTCGCGCATCTGATTGGGAATAAAATGATTGAGCTTATTGAAAATAAAGTGTTCTATGCCCTCGTGGGGAGATTTCATGAAAGGACGAAAAGCTCTTTGCAATTGCAATCTTATTTTGACTAAGGCAAGTTTAAGCATGGTGTAGTTCCTGACAGATATGTCTACAGTACATCAATTATGCCATGAGCTTAAGAGCTTAGAACACATTTATAGTTTGTGAAATTAAAACCCTAAGCCTATGTTGTGCGTTTTTACACAGGAAATGTCAAACTGTTCAATTAACACAAGGAGTGTTTTTATATAGGTCCTCTTGAATTGTTATGAGGGGAGTCAGATGGCTGAGCGGTTAGGGAATCGGGCTAGTAATCCGAAGGCTGCCAGTTCGATTCTGGTCATGCAAACTGACGTTGTGTCCTTGGGCAAGGCACTTCACCCTACTTGCCTCGGGGGAATGTCCCTGTACTTACTGTAAGTCGCTCTGGATAAGAGCGTCTGCTAAATGACTAAATGGAAATGGAAATGGAACTGGAACAATGGAAATGGTCCAGCCTTACTTTGAGATCAATTATATAAAGTGGAAACTTTGACTGTATTTTTACCTGTTAGTATTGTGACATGAAAGACATGAGAA
This sequence comes from Osmerus mordax, assembly GCF_038355195.1. NCBI lineage: Eukaryota > Metazoa > Chordata > Actinopteri > Osmeriformes > Osmeridae > Osmerus > Osmerus mordax. Next base: position 4,866,036 of record NC_090077.1, on the reverse strand, counting down.
CTCACTGTATTGTCTCTGGAACTGAAGGAATCGGGCAATAGTTAGTCGAGAATAGATGAAATATCACAACCTTGAACATCATTCCACTGTCTTTGCACCATAATCTCCTTAAAATGACTTTAAGCTCACATACATTTCCGAGGCCTTGTTTGTAGTGTACCCAAAATGTGCTTTTTGCTGAAAAACCTCAACTGGCTTTGAACATGACTGCACATCTGTTCACATCGTGGTCAGTTGTTTATGGTTTTTCATTTACTGCAGGAAATAGATCTGTATTCATTCATATCTAGCACTTCTTGACACGTGCTATGTAAATAAATGTGATTGATTGATATCCGACCTATCACCTCAATGTATGGAGTAGAATGCAGGACACAATAGGAAGACAAGCTCAGAAAACCACACGAGTTCTTTCAGCAGTTGAGTCCTAAAATATTGTTATGGTGAACACGGTCATTCGCATTCGTTCTGCTCAAAATTTTGGAGCACTTCACACTTTCATAGCCAAGAAGTTGGAACCGCAAAGGCTCCTGGTACCGGTAATGCACTGGTGTATTCCAAAGTCTTCATCTGATTTGATTTATGTAATTCATCTGCCAAAACAATTAATACCCTTCAAATCAAATGAAAATGAAACATTTATTATTGTCATGTCCCGTAGGTGCAACAGTCCAAATCTCTAGGTTCAGTTGCCCAGGACAAATTTATACTGGCAAGCTTTTTTTCCTGTGTTACCGCAATCTCTGATTCCCCATGATGGATAACGACTTTAATTTGTATGATATATTTTTTATTATGTTAATAAATGTTGTCTATGTGCTTTTCCGGCTATGACTATGATGACGGTATGGTATGACAGGCATTACCAAGTAGGAAAGTACAGCCAAATGGTCTCTGTTTGCCCGTGCTGTGGGTACAATACCCTGGTAGTTACCACTGGCTGATTCAGCTGTCCTTCACATTGCAAACAGCCCTGCAGTGTCTCTTTTATAATATCCAAGTGGCATTCAATACACATGGCAACATTGTGTGATTGTTTTGTAGTAGTGCTTCCATATCAACAACATTGACAGCATTGATTGAATGTGCAGCCTTGAAGGGGACCGTCTACAGCATAGTGTGAGAACCCTGGTCTGGATAATCACTGTCTCCTATCAGTGAAAGGTCCAGAGTTTTGATCTGGTTTGTTACATAATTTGTAATAAAAAAGAATGATGTGCAGAGCTATAGTAATACTGTACACCTGAGTGATGTAACATGTCACGTCTCAAACAACTTAAACATCTAGACAATGGAAACCCTTAAAATATACAGATGTGATATTGCTTCATAAATACATTTGCTTGATTGACTGATTGATGGTCTTTATTCAGATGTGATTTTTGAAATAAGTTCCGTAAGAAATGGTTGATGAAGAGGCCATCTTGGAGAAGCACCACTGCTCTAATGCTTCGCTAATCCTCCCAAGACCTCCAGGCACTCATGTGACATAGCGACACCTACTCCACGGAAAACTTTGCGGATTTTACGCGAGTGCACCTCAGGTGACAGGAAATATATCAAAAGCACGGAGCATTACCCACTTGACAGATGCGTTAGACAAGACTGAGGGCATGGTCTCGTCCACTAGTAATAAGACCCTCATAAAATGCTGATTAACATTAATATGTGTTAATAATTGTAAAAATAATAATGATACTGTGCTAGCTATGGCCTTGTTACCTGTTTACTGATGTTATTACAAGCACCTGGATCTAAAGTGTTACCAATTTCTGTTTTGTGGAGTCATAGTCCGAATTAAGCTATTGATTGAGTGGAAATAGGATTCATTCCAGTAAACACATCAATAACTGACATCTTTCTCAGTGATGGACCTACTGAGAAATCCCGAGCACTTACAGTCAGCATCGGCAGTACATTTCAATCACTAGACGTTTTTTAAAGGGAGATGAGTCAAAAAAGAAGAAACAGAAGAAATTAATTTTAAATAATAAGGTGTTCCGTGAAATTGGAATGGCTGGGATTCCCACCCTTGGAGATGCAGAGAGAGTACTACAACAAAAAATATTGGTTTGGATTGGGTTTTGTAGCAAACAGGTTACAGAATCATAGATGCCTAAAAGCTGATGATACTGAAGTAGATCAATACATCTTTATTCATCATGTGAATTATTCCCTGCATCATGTGCAGGGAACAGCTATACCAACACACACAATCCCAGGAAAATACTATTCCCCTGCCATTTCCCATCGTGGTGCTCTTCTTCCGAGGTCAACTAGGAGCAGTGATCTGTCATATCAAGGCGACAGGGGACAAAGTCCAACTGTTCACCCTGTGCACGGCCAGGGACGGAACAGAGATCTGCTCTGCAGGTTTTTATCTGGGTTATTCGTGGAGGATACCCTTGTATGCATGGAGAGAACGTGCAAACTCTGCACATACAGACGGCAGAAACATTCCACCTGAGTGCCCTACAAAGCTGCAAGGTGGAATCAATCCTGGACTGTTTCAGACGATCTTCTTGCGAGGTGGCAGGGCAAGGCACCGTGTCAGCATATCATATTATTTAGGTGGATCCGAGCATTTTCCAGAGGCTTCATTGTCCTCAATGCATACCATCTCAATTTACTGCAACAGAATAATCTGTTTGGACATTACAGACATGACTTAAACATGCAAGTATTATTAGAGCCATCCGTGATGCAAAGTAATAAGTCAGACATGAGAGATGGAGGTGGACAACAGCGACATGTACACACAGCCATTAGGCTGTCAGAGCACGAGACAAATGCCCTAAACAGCATCTGTAATGGCAATGACTAGTGCAATCAAACCCAGCCAACGTGAATAAGGCAAGAACAAGGGGCACAGCCAATGTCACTTCATCAAGGAGAGAGGGCAGTGTGCAAATATTAATGAATTTTTGTTCCTGTTTCCAAGTGTTATTTGCATACACGTGGGAGTTTGTCCAATCAGAGCCCAGCCTGTGCAGGATTTGGTTGTTATCTTGGCTGATGATCACTGAGGAGTTTGACCTCTGTCCATTGATTGAAGACCATGCCATTTAAAAGGAAGGGTGAAGGGCAGTGAGGTAAATTGCAAGACTAGGTTATTAAAAGTGACCCAAACACAACCTTCACAGAAAGATTGGTAAATCTAATGGGTTTTCCAGATGGATGGATCATCAGCATGTATTATGCCACAGGTTCTGCTAATATGTTTCATTTGATGATTATGCAAGCCCTTATTTCCTTAGTGTGGGGAAGATGAATATTTCCTTTATGAGAATAAGCATCATTTTACTTCAAATAATCATCTTCAATGTCATCCAAGGTCAATTCATCTTGGATTCATTATTAGAAGAGACAGGGACAAAAAAGTACAAGTTATTATTCCTAGAATCTGTCTCACAGACTTTCCCATCTTGTAATTCAGCATTTTTAAATCAAATTTTTTTTTTCGTGTTTGTGATGGATTCCATGATAGGTATCATAAAGATGCTGTAGATAAGGGCAATGGTGCCATTAGAAACGAATAAGGAGATTCAGTGCTCAACATCCCAGTCTCCTTGATCTTTACCATGATCATGAATAGTTCCCAAGTGCAATAAGCCTCTGATGATGTACATGTAGATTGCTCGGCTTATCAGATGTTAACTAGAACCTTCAGAAGAAACGCAATTCTGTACATCTCATTCAGCGCTATTTCTATCCAGAGAATATTTCTGCCCTCAAGCAAGTCAATTAGCAAAATACATTACATAAATAATACAATCCAGTTGTAAACAAAGTCCACTATGATTTACTAATATGGGGGTTCAAAATTCCTAGTCTAGATGGCAGAGTCATGCGTACTTTGCAATTGTGTTATCGGGAACGTTGCAACCCAGATGATCAAGATTTTAACAAGCTCACTGTGAGACGTGTACAGTAACACGAATACCCAAATAGGTCGTTCACATCCTAATGATTCAAATGTTTGCGTCTATAGAAGAAGATGGTTGCGGAACTCTGAAGGTTCAACTCTCATTCAAGTCGGTTGCCCTGTGTGTGATAGGCTGGAACACAAACAATGGTTGACAAATCCACCTCAGGAACCAAAGAGAGGAAGTGATGTATTGCACAGTGACACGGAACAGTGCAGCCAGCTTTACCTGGAGGTAGATGTTTCAGGACCATTGATTATGTTTCAGTGAACAGAGATGCTGCCCTGAGAAGCTCTGAATGTTTGTTAGTGGCTGTTTCCAAAGACACTGGCTATCTTGGACAATGCAGAGGGTTAACTGAGAAATAGAATTGTCAAAAAAGGATTTGATGTAGCATTTTCCTTTTTTTCCACACAAACCCCAAATGTTTTCCAGTTCCAATGTGTGCCGATCAAGGTTACTACAGGATCTAACTTGCAAACTTGAAGCTGAGAATCCACACACTATGAGATATTACATTGATTTGTGGGTTGTGCTGTGACACAGTTTCTCTACCCTTGAGTGCTTTTCTTTTGTTGCTGGCAAAAATATGGATTCAGCCTACTGCTTCTCTCTCTATATATATCTACATACAGTTTGGAGGAAACAATACACTTGAATCATTGTTTATGATCCCATCTGACTGACCATATGATATCACATGAAACAACAAAAGAAAGATAAAGTATTATCTCTGGTGAGAGCAAGTAAATAAATATATCATTAATAGAAGATATTAACGCTTCTCTAACACCCCAACATTTAGCAAGTATGTACCTCAATGGATGAGCCAAGCCATTAAACTGATGGGTAAAATCCCACTATATTATACCGAGAAATGTAATTGGGATAGCCTATGATGATTAATTAAACAAGTCATTGTGGGTGTATTTTATTTTTCCCGTAGCCCGCTGAGCATTAAAACAATTGCACCCCAGTTCTGCGTACATTATTCTGGCCTTGGAGGGAGTATTATGTCTTGTAAGCGCAGACGCTGAGAGCTGACACGGGCGAGCTCAGGAACCCGGCAGCCTTACAATCTCTGCTTCAGGCACAGTCACTCGGGAGGGAGTGAGCCTGTCTGGCTGGCAACGCTGACACCAAGAGCTACAGTGGGGCCAAATGAGTGGAGACAGGAAGAGTCACATGACCTGTATGCGTTCTTCCAATCCAACGATCATATTTACATAGGCTTAATGGAGTCGAGTGCCGAAAAAAAGAAAACACCACAACCAAGCAGCCAAAACGAATGGACAAAACAACTCTAACCTGGGATTTAATTTGGAGTAGGTTGCATTGTATAATCTCAGTGACCAATTAACAGTCTATGAGAGTTTTCAGATCTATCACAGGAAACCTAGCTTGTCTGTTTTAGAGTCCAGGATTTGTGATATAATAAATCATGGATCTTGATTTATAAAAAAAAAGATATAAATATACCGAAAAACACGACTGGTGGACGTTTCCATGGAGGATATGCCAGATGTTTTAAATCTCATCTGTCTTTTTCACAAAGCGTCCGGTGCAGGCCTACAAATATTGTCTTTATCATACTGTAACAAAGTGCTATAGCCTATGTGACCCAGACAGCGACACTCTGAAGTGACGTCTACAACATGGGATAGAGATTATAAATGATGGACAGGTTGTAACAACAAACGATTTGTCTAGATTAATCTGAGACAACAACTAGGCAAGCTAGACCGTATTTATTTATTTATTTAAGCTACAGCTTTCATTAGACAACTATGTTTAGCAATTATTGTGTAAACAATAGTGGAATTCTATATGGCATTCAAATGTTGCCCTATCAATCAGATGCGCGCCTCACACAATCTACAGTAGCCTACATGAGAGATATTACGCGCGCCTATCACATTATTTCGATAGAAACAGTCGACTAGTGTAGGCTACTGTAGATAGTAACAGGCTAGAAGTCCGGCAAGCATAGGGCTCCTTTGATTTTACATTACGCAAAATGATCCATGAATAAACTCGCAGGCTGCTGTATACATTATTGATTCGATTGTGACTGCTTCTTTATAAAAACATTCACTTCAGACTTTCAATGAATTAAAAACTGGACTAGCTGCAGGCACCATGAAGGAGGCTATTACCTGATTACGTGACTTGGAAGTCGGCATGTTAAATTATAGTTAATGACAATTATTATCTACTTGGGGAAATCGGGTCGTGAAGGAAACCAAGAATTGTATATATGAAACATAGGCTACTCTTAACATCCCTACAGTTAACTGCTTTTCCACTCACCTTTCACAAACTGCGGGACAGCGGCACTCAGACAGAGGACGATGGAACAGAGTAAAGGTCCCATCCTCTCTCAAATACCAGGTCTCACTTCCAAGGTTATTAAATGTGTGATATCACGAAGCAAAAAATGCAAGTTTTCCCGTTCTTCTCTCACTGAGCTGCAGGCAAGTATCTCGGAGATGCTGTTATCTCCTCCTTGAATGGCGTCAGTGAAGTGAAGTCCTCTTATTTTCCAGTGAGAAAGTAATAAACGGTCCGGCAATACCTGTGATGCCTTGTGTTGAAACAAGTGCCAGTGTCAGTCCCCGCCGCTGTTACCGCAGTGGTGCGCGAGGCAAGAGCGGAGAGAGAATGTGCGTGCGTGCTGGTCCCAGGCAGACGGTCTCACCGAGTGTGCGCGTGTGTCAGAGAGAGAGAGAGAGAGAGAGAGGGAGAGAGAGAACGATAGAGGGGGCGGGAGAGAGAGGGTGTGTGTGTGTGTGTGTACAAACAGTGGCGAGTGAAAAGAACGGGGCGCTGCCTCACTGATAGATACAACCATGCTCCTCCCTGCACGTGTTGCTACTGCCAACACAAGTATCACGAAATACAGAGGGAATATTATCAGAGTCTCTTCTCCACCTTGGCTGCGATTTCCTTCTTCTGGCCTCCTTGAGCCCTGGGCAGGGTGATTTGGCACCACTAATCAAATGCATCATCCATTGACAGTTCCTAAATCGCATCACCAAAAGTTGATCCCTATGGCATTTCAGCTGACCTCTGCTTCAGTGATGGATATGACAGGTTTGGCTCCTGTGACCGTACTTGCTAGACCTGTAAGTGTAGTTGTTTCCTGTCAGGTGCACATGACCTTGAAGTTGGTCAATTAAAAAAAAGGTTAGAAAGCCACATGCATCTGAATATAATCGTGAAGCTTGTTTGTACATTGTCTTGTGTCCTGGAGACGTGGATTTTCTGCGCTGTATATTCATCTCACATGTAGCTGACCATTGCCCAGCCAACAAACGTCAATGACGGACGCTGCAAATGGTGTACTAATTCCTAACTCTGAATATATGTGTTTAAGCCACCATTAACTTGCACATTTTTATATCTTTATCTCTATTCTTTTTGCATAATTCAGCCCATGGTCATAACCTCTCTGTTTCACCAACCATCTCTGGAGGAGGGGTTCCCTCACTGAATTGCTCCTCCCAAGGTTTCTTAAATGTTTCAGTTTTCCTTGTCTTCTTTGAGGGTTTAGGTTGGTTTAGATGTAATTTTATGGGCATATGTGAATCCCTTAGTGACATTGCTTGTGAATTGGGCTATACAAAATACAGAAAAACACATACAGTTAGGCTACTAAACAAGCTGCCATGTACGGTACACAGATCATTCTCTTTGCAGATCTTTTCATCCAGAAGCACACCCTCTAGTATGTACAACAACAAAAAAAGACAACCACAAAATAACAGAATGCACGGCAAAAAATATAAGCTGATGTCATCGTTGAGGATAGATACCGTAGGTCTCTAGTGACCTTGAGAGGTTTTTGGAAGCGAGCCGGTATCTTGAGGTCTAGAGCTGATACAGACCTACTGAATGCACTTGTTCAAGACGAACAATAAATCACCCAGACCCTTACTACCTGCTCGCCCCATCCTGAGAGCCATACCTCTGTATTATTAAAGACCACACTTCTGTCTATTGTTCAGGGCTTTCAGCTCTCCCCATCACCAGTCCATTTTACCTTTGTTTTCTCTCTCTCTCAACTCGACTCAAACTTGCCCTGCAAACTAGGATGGTTACAGAAGGATGCGGGGGGGAAAAAAGTTTACGCGATTATATTTCGTTTTCGTATGAGTCGTTCTCAGGTTCCTTGATGTGCCGGACATGACTTTGTTGTGGATTGGACCTGGTTGTATGAAGGTGAGAGACGGATGAATGAAGAGTGAGCATTGCTCGTTCCCTCTCCTGTGACCTTTGTGTCCTCTGGAGCAGAAGAGAGGTTCAGCTCAGACCACTGAGTCCTCCCTCGGCTCACCATCTATTCTCATTAGGACAACCGAGACCAATTTAGGATGAGCAACCAGCTGGAAAACAGAGTGACCTTCCTTGGGTTGTCCAGAGCATCGCTGATTGTATCGCACTCACAATATTTTTTTTGGGGGGGGGAATCTACACAGTAACAGGAATACTTGCGGACGGAGTATTCTGACTCCGTTGGAAGTTAAATGAGGTCAAGGATATGAGAATTCGGACTGCAGATGTGGGTTACAGAAGGATTCTTTGAAATGCCCCCAGCTTTCTCTCAGAATACCCAAATGCAGAAAGGTTAACTTCTCCATATGAATTAAGGATGGGGTTGAGTATCCATGGTCCTCTTCCACCTCTCTCTCTCTCTCTCTCTCTCTCTCTCTCTCTCTCTCTCTCTCTCTCCCTCTCTCGATTGCTAAAATGGTTGTAAAATCCACTCATTTCATCTCCCATGGCTCCGGGTCCTACGCTCTCCTTACCAATCAGGCCTCCACTTCTTCCCAGTGCCCCATTCTCCCTTCCCCACATTCACCACAAAAGACTGCCTAACAAAGACCTTAGGCAGAGCGCAAGAGGAGGGAAAGAAACAGAATAGGTGTTAAAGTAAGAGAACAGGCCAGGAGAGAGGGGGATTGAGAAGGAGTGGGATGAAGAGAGAGAGAGAGAGAGAGAGAGAGAGAGAGAGAGGAGTGGAGCAAGTGACAGATTGGGAGAGGGAGGACGTGACGTGTGCAGGACCAAATTAGGGACTCACGGAGCTCAGACGGCGAATTAATTCGAAAGAGATTACTGCATTGTGTCTTCATTTCTCTCCTCCCCCCACGCCAGGACGCACAGAGCAGGTTTCTTTTCCTAAGTCTGGGGTCGCTGTCGCTGCATTCTCTCTGACAGTCGTCCAAGACTCTCCTGGCTTCAAATCAAGTCTGTGTTGTCTTTTTATTTTGCTTGCACTCATCATGGCACAAGCTCTAACTGACTGTGAAAGCAAACTAAGAGAGATCCCGAAGATAGTGATGGGAGTGTATGGTATATCAAGTGAAAGGAAATGCAGCTGAATGTACTTTGCAGCTGAAATGAAAGAGACAAGGTGTTGCCAAGTTATCTTCAGTCAACTGTGCTGCAGGTCCCCGTAGTTCAGGATATGGACACTGAAAGAGGCCTTTATATCGGATGAATGAATATCCTGAGGAGCAATGCCTTTGTGAACTGCGGGGACTCCTACTGTACGTGTTGCTGTGAGTAACATTTTCCGTACCTCACCACTGTGTGACGGGAATGGGGGAAGTCTGCCACGGCGCACCATTGCCCATCTGTTTCCACTGTGCCCACAGCCAAGAGAGAGAGAGAGAGAGAGAGAGAGAGAGAGAGAGAGAGAGAGAGAGAGAGAGAGAGAGAGAGAGAGAGAGAGAGAGAGAGCTGGCGGCCTCTGTTAACCCGCAGCCTGCCTGACCAGAACCCTAAAACCCCTATTTACAATTTCAAATAGTCGTAGGTACGGTACTTTGTAATATAAGGTCCTTTATTGATCCCCAAGGGGAAAATGTGGTTCGAAAGGGTTTCTGTCTGAATAGGCTGAGTCAACTGTGGTTAAGTTTGGTTGAGGGCAGCATTGAAGGTTTTTGTCAGTTTGTATGAACGCATAACCGAGGGGGACTCGTCTGTGCTTTTAAATTTGTACCATAAGATACATATTATCACATTATTATCACATTAATAGTTCACAGTAATATAAATACTTTCTTGACAAATGTAATTTCCCCAGTTCTATACAATACTGTACATTGAATCAAGTTGTGATTGTATTTTTTATATTCATAGTACAAGAATATTTACAATACCTAAAATATTAAAATCATGGATTGTCTGAAAACTCTAACTTGTTGCCATTGCAACCCTTTTAAGGGAAAATTGTACTGAAGCAAACCTGTGGTATTCCATCCACAAAAAAATAAAAATAAACATTAACATTAAATCCAATGTGGTTTCCACCAGTAGTGAAAGAATGTCCTAATGTGAAATTTGGCTTGACAGCATATGTAGTCATGAGAAGAAACCTCCTCAATGAGAAGGGTTTGTTGTACATAATCATTATGTACACAAAAACCGTCTCATCACAATGGTTGCTGATTCTAAAACAATTCCAATTTCTGCTAGTTTTAGGTTGTATTTTGAATATGTTGTTTTTCTTACAGCATCTTGACATAAACCCCATGCAATTGTGTCAATACTTCCAGAAAAAGTATTTCCGCCAAGCGTTACACAATAATAAGAGGCGGGCATCAACCAAGAATATCAACAAAAGTTTTTTTATGATTTGGGTCTGAGGCTCTGCAAGCTCTATGAAGATCTTCTGTTGGGGTGGCCTGCCAAAACTCCAACAGCTTTGTTTACAATTTGGTCTGTTGTTGCTCATTTATTGATGTTTTGTTCATGTTTTACATCTAGAGGATCCATTTGGGTTTTCCCTGTTTTGATTTCTCTGTTTAACTGTTTTTTTCTCTGGTCACAATGGCGGGCGGTTCAGTGAGCCAAAGACTCACGGAACCTGGACCTAGCCCTGCATCTTTTTGAAGGCCTCTGCAACTTATTGTCTACATCACAAGGCCATATATCAACAGCGGGGAATGGGTGAGGAGGACTATATTTTTCTTAGCACAAAGATCAATATGCCGTGCACCCGCATGAGACAGCAAGATTTACAGCACAACTCGGTGAGTTATGAACATATCCCCCCCTCCTCCCCCTCCCCTACCACTCTGATGATCATCAATGACGTGAGAGGGAACAGGATCCGCCATCTTCAGACAAGGTCATCAATTCAGCCTTACTGCAAGCAAAATACCACCATTGCAATGTACAGCGTGGGACCGAAGGACTGGGATTCGACGTGGACGTGTCTCTGTCTGTGCGTTTCTTTGAGAGTCTGATTGATCCGCATGGCATCACAAGTCGGGTGCTGCAATCCCATTCTTCACATATTTCACATGAATAAGTAAATCAACAAACATCAAAGTAGAAGCTATCGACTCTGTGATCAGGGACGAGGATAACGACTGGTGAGGAGCCGCGACTCAGAGCTGTCAAACATGATGAAGAGTCAAACGAACTAATGCACGTTCCCTTTCCTTAATGTGTCTGACTATTATGTGGCTATTTAATTCTTCATTACAGTACTTACTATCCTCAAATATGCTCTAATTAGGTGTCTATTCGTCATATCTATTGCAACAATCTGAATCTAGACAGCTTTTAGTAGAAATGTTTATAGAAAGCCTGAAAGGCCTGAAAGTACTTTCAAAGCAAGGTTCCGGAATAATGACATTTAGACATTTCGTCATTAATGAGATATGAAATACAGTTTGGCTAGTACCCTACCCATCATAGTACCACCAAACAGAAGATTCAAATTTGCACTTTCAGAACCACCGTCGTCTAGACAAGCCTCTATAAATAAAAGCGGTGCCAAAAGCACACTGAGAAGTACTGGAGTCAGACATTAGCCATTGATTTGGTGTTTCCTCATAGTTTCAACATCTGTTTGAGGCACAGTGCACACTCATGTAACTCACTGTTTTCTCATTATATGGAGTCCTGACAATGAATCCAGGCCATCCGTGCCCAAGCAAGTTCAAGCATTCTTCTTCTGATGGTAAAGTGACAGCCATTCTGTTGTGTTGTGTTGTGTATGAAACTCCAACATCTAATGTTTACAATTGCATGCATCGCAACGCAGCCCCCCCAAAAATAGATACAGTATCATTTGACTCTGACGTTTGTGAAGGCAATTGATCTATAAGACAAAGTGATTGGCATTGACATAGAACTGTCTGTAAAGAAAAAACTGTGCGTGTTGGTGTTGTGTTTGTTTGTGGGTGTGCGTGGGTCACCATGCGTGCAAGAGTATGTCTGTGTGTGTGTGTGTGAGTGTGTGTGTGTTTACACGTCAGATGAAATTATGTGAAGCTGTTGTTTTCATTCGGGGGGCCCATGTTTACATATCAATCTGCAATCTTAATTTCTCGACTGCCTTCACTGTTAGTCACAGTGTCTCAACCTTTTGTTATTCAAAAATATATTTCTTTTTTCCCGAAGTGTAGCTGAATCGAAAACACTCCCCTACCATTTAGAGGTAATGTCCCTAAAGCTCTATTTTGAAGCAAATGAAGGGATTACCTGAGCTTGGTTCGTGTGGAACTAAAAGGAGACATTAATCTACAATGATCTCTCAGACCTGTGCCTGCTTGTGTGAGTAAATGTCTCTGTGTCGGCAAGTGCCCGCACAGAACATTTTCCAGAGCAAGGCCATAATGAAGCATGTGATGCCCAACCAACCAGACATAAATGACAAACAGGTTACTGGAAAAGAGATGAGAGGAAGCAGAAGGATAGAGCTAAGAAATGGATGAGGTTAAATGAGGTTTTACAGTCATAAGTTAGATATTTCAAAAAATTGAAATTGTTTGATTGTGTCTGATGAGCTCAACAATTTACTGACATGAAAAATACTTCTGAAAGCGGATCTGTCCGTTCTTTTTGTTTCCGTGGAACAAAGGCCTTGTGATTCTCATTGTGACTGACCGGAGGACTTTTTCAAGCACCTTGTTGTGTTAGACAACTCAATACCACCATGTCTCAGTGAACTGGAGATATATTGCTTGAACCTGCATCGACGGGAAACAGTGTTTTATACAAACTCACAACATTGAGAGTATTGATGCTTAAACATTGGCACACAAGAACACTGCCAATCTCACTACTTGGATTACTTTGCTCTCTTCTCCCTCACACCCAGGTTAAAACGAGTAAAAGAGAAAGAGAATGCTGGAGATATATCATTGCATCAACATTGACTTTACTTGGCAAAACTATTATATCATCAATAAATGAAGCCGGGTTCAAATGAATGCTGACGTGGCAGACTCATTGGCTTCTGGGTGTGGATCAATTTATTGACCTCCCTTGTGGGTGCTGTCCAGGTTCTAGTACTGAATTGCCATCGTTCCCTACATTCCCTTGCAGGGATCCATAGCCATACCGCAGTGTAATATGATAGCTGTCAGGGAATGTTTGCGCCCATTCTTGCCCATCCAGGCATAAAACATTGATGTTTATGCACCCAAGTGGAATATGTAAATAATTCAGCGTTTTTGCAGGCGATTGTTTTGGTTGAGGACGTCTCTGGCAATGAGAAAGTCTGTCAGCTATGGGCAACGAGAGGATTTTCAATTTCCCATTGCTTCTTTGCCAAGCACTACACTTGACATTTTTCCATTCCAATTTAAAGGACGTCTTTGAGGAGTGTAAGCCTCAGAAAATCTCCCTATTTTTTCCCTTCATTTTATTTTCTTCCCCTCATTGATTTGGGAAACAGCAGCAGCACGATAGAGACTGCAGGGTAATTAGTGCTTTTGCTTGTGGAACAGAAGATGGAGCTGTAGAAATCCATTCCCTTTATCGATAAGAAGATTTAAGGCCGTTTTGAAGCTTTCCAGAATGCAAAACTCCACTATTCTAAGTAAGGACCACTTACTTAGAATACATTCGGTTGCAGTTCAGTTGGGTTCAGCCCTCCTCAATGAAACTAGGGGATAAACTGTCCTTAGTTATATGCAGCCAAGAGTATTCTCAAAAGTGTCCCTAAAAGTGTAACTTATTTTCCCTTTTTGTCTACTACTGGACTTTTTATATATTTTTTCAATATAAAAATTCTCCAACAAAGTTATGACAACAGCTCATGGAGTGTTGTTGAACAGAGAGAGGCCAATTTTGGATTCTGATTCAAGGAAAGACATGAGACATTGTCTCATGTCAAATTGGTAAACTAGGCTGTATTACAAAAACAATGGGATGCGGATTGAGCAAATACCATGCAACCTGAAAAATTACAAGGTTTACAAATCACAGTGACCCATCATAAAATGCAAAAATCCAATCCCTGTCTGCGGATAACCTCTGGTCTACCTCAGGGGTGACAGTTAGGAATGGTATAACAAAAAGTACCTTTGGCATTTAACGGTTTTGAACCCGGGGTGCACAAATGACAAGATCACCCCCTCTATCCCTTCTGCCCCCAACTTTCCACGTATTGCCGATGGAAGCGTCATATTCATTATTGTTATGACAAAAAATAATTACAAATCCATGAAACAGTAAAAAAAAATATGCTTAATGCACAATTCAATTACAAAAGTCACAGCACACTTAATTCAATTCAATTTGGTGGAAAAACAGCACACGTCCCATCCAAGTGGAATAAAGTGGCCACAGCGTTTCGACCTCCCACACAATGCAGACGCTGTGTTTAGTGTTTGAGATGAGGTTACAGTACACCAGGATGCCCCAAGTGGCAGGCAGGGAGAAAGAGCTCTCCGGTCACAATCTGCTCGGTCATTGTCAATATCCACGAAGCGCGTGCAAGTAAATATTCACACTTTTGTACAAGTCATCGTTCACTAGGGCTACAGTCTGCCAGCCTAACTGCGCGTCTCCGTAAACCTGAGCAGGTAAGAGTTATCGCTCACCACGCACCACCCACGTCCATCCCCATAGCAACCAGAAACCTTGGGGATGAGGTGTGTGTGGGGGTGTGGAGGGTGGTGGGGGGGGGGGGGGGGGAGGGTGGAGGGGGGGGGGCAGGGGGGGGGGTAAACAGACAAACAAATGCGGATGAATTGTTTTGCTCTGCATCTTTGCCAGTTAATTGCACATTTGTGCTTCTTAATCCTCCATATGGTATCTATTTACGCTTCATATATTTACATGCTAAATGAGATACAGTGAAGTCTTTTATGAAAGACACATTCAGGTACACAGGCACGTGCTAATACCCCACAAATGCTTTTGTGTTTAAATGATGTTGGTACTTTGTAAACAAAATGCTTTATTGATTAGGCATGCATATTTGTAGAATGACTTGATATGGATCTTATCTTAATAGTTTGCCAAACACAAATTGGGTTTAGGTTTCTCAGTGAAATTACTGAAGAAGTAGTAGTATCAAATAATATCTGCCACTTGTTCGACAGTCTCTCCCGACCTTCACATGAATGGTAAATGGATGCTTCAACTCGAAATGGATTTTTGTCTGTATGTACAATAACTATATATGGTAACATGTCTGTGAAAAATGTCTCATGTTTGAAAAATGAAAATATTGAGGTATTCTATGGAAGCTTGCCTAGGGCGTTAGTACTGTTTCTACCTTAAGTGCCATACGTTTTCAATTTAACTACAGTTGAGCATAGCTAGAAAGGGAGAGATAAAGAGAGAGAGAGATAAAAAAACAAAACATAGATACCCTGTGGTACCAATTGTAGAAGTAAAACTCTAAAGGCTTTTTACTGTTATTTTTGTTGGTTCAATGTATTCATGGCTACAAATAGACTTCAAAGGGCTTGCTTGAATAAGGTGTTTGTCGAGTTCATAAGGTCAGACAAACCCAGTACACAAAGTAATGACATCAAATGTAATTTACTTTGATGACCATTTGGAGCAAACAGTAACAATCCATTGGGTCAGAGGTCAAACTTGATTGGTTCCATCAAAGAAGTGTTACTGTAATGCCTTATGTATATCATAACTATTATTGTCTCATTCTGAATGAAAACACCTTCAGTACTAATGCCCATCCAATGTACTGCCCCCTTGACCTGTGACTTGTGATTGCCCTTGTGTTCTGATCTGCTTTACTGTGGTGTGCTTACATTCTTTGTGACTGCCCTTTCAATCCTTACCTCATCGCTTTCTCTCTCCTTTCGTTCTTCCTCTTTTCTACCTCCTTCATTGTCTCTCTCTCGTTCTATCTCTCCCTCTTCATCTCCCCCACTCACACTGTTTCTCCTTCCCTTTCTGTCTCCCTATCTTTCTCTCTTTCTTTCCTGCTCCCTCCCTCCCTCCCCACCCTCCTCTCTTTATCTCCCCGCAGACATCTATCATGCCCCCGGACACTGAAGGGACAGGGGGTTTTCTTGACGCTTTCCACTGAGTGAGTTTTGCTTCCGGAGCGTTCCTCATTGTTCCTAAGTGTTGCCACCCAGGAGAGCTGTCCTTGTCTCTGATGTGAGACTGAGTGAACGTAAACATCCCCAGACTGACAGCGGCTTGAAGGAGGATTGGTGTCACACACCGTCCTACTGTCTTTGACTTTGAAATTCTTTGAAATTCCAGACAATCTTTTTGTTCGGAAGAGAGGTTAACATGAAGGCGTGATTAATGGGTAGACGAAAAGCTAGTCCCTGGTTCTTGTGTCTTCTCCCAATGGGAGATCTGCCACTGGGTGACTTTTGTGTTTTGTCATAGATAGAACTGTTATAGCCTAATTTGATAATAAGCAGTTTGTGAACGTAATATCCTAAATCGGTTGATGTGATTCAATTGCTTTGCCTTTTTCACTGTGGCATTTCAACACAATTACTTTGACTTGTGGGTAATTGCAATTTTATATATGACCTACACTCATCAAGGGTATACTGTACTTCATTTCATTGAAGGGAATAGAGAATGCTGAAAAATGCTTAACTCTATCTGATTATTCATGAAGAGTACTAAACAAACTTGTTAAGCAACTACCCCACTACAATTACTTTTACATAAAGACATAAAGACAGAGAGAGATAGATAGAGAGAGAGAGAGAGAGAGAGAGAGAGAGAGAGAGAGAGAGAGAGAGAGAGAGAGAGAGAGAGGGAGAGAGAGAGAGAGAGAGGAAGAGAGAGAAACTCAGACATGGATACGTAATGTATTTACTGTTATTTTATTTTATATGAGCCTAAGAGGCAAGCACATTTAATTCCCTCTCCCTTTCTGCAGTTCCACCATGCTTATTTCTTTGTTTCCTAAACCATCGTTGTGTTTTATATGCCCCACTACAGGTGAACTCAATGTCAGTCAGGTGCCTTGCAGACTGGCCAAGCAGTCTATATTCATGACCTTTCCTTCCAGAGGAGAATATATGGATGTGAAAGACCCCCCCCCCCCCCCCCCCCCCCAGCCATCCCTGTATTGACAATCACAACTACACCAACTGAACCTACGATTCCAACTGAACTGCTGGATTCCGTCACCAGGACCAGTGGTCTGTGATTCACCCTGTGTATAACGCCCAGGTTATATCAACATTAAACAGTGCAACTTCCAGTAAATGGTACCGTACTTTAAAAAGACAGAAGTTGCCCATGTTTTCAAATCAAAATCAAGTACACTCCATGGGCCACAATGCAAACATCTCATCACGGTTATGCCTTGATGTCAGAGTTGAACTCATTGAGTAGACACCATCTAACTGTCGGAATAAAATAAAAACCCGGTACTGTAAACCAGAACACAGCCCTTGAAGACGCAGGCACAATATACACAGCATAGTAACCCTTCCCGCTCCGATTGCTGTCTTTTGTCTTCGTTCTATACTCCCACTCCTCTCCCGCTTCTGACAAAACACGTGAACACCAGCGGTGGGTGCCAAGAGGGCTCTGCTGAGCGTGTGTGTGTGTGTGTTGTGTGTGCAAGTATAATTCCCAAATGTTCGGATGGTACAATTTGCTGCAGTAGAAAGAAACATTTCTTCCATTAGCAATAGTAAAGAATTTTAAAAAGCCAGTAAAAAAACAACAATCCATTATGTATGGTTAAGAATGCATTAACAAATTGCTCATTTTGGAGTCGGGAATGCTCACAGATTCCACATCGGCCAAGTTAACGTTGCATACTTTAAGTGTTTCGTACCGAGACTTAAAATGGAGTATGTACATTTACTGTAGGGTCTGCAACTTTGTGTTATGTTTCTGTGTGTGTGCCTGCGTGAGTTTACGTTATGGGTATGTGTGTATGGGTGTGTCTTTGTGTGTTTGTTTGAATGTGTGTCCTTGTCACAGCTTAAAGAGTTTAAATATTTTCAAAACATCTGGAGGCAAAAGGAAAATAAACAAGGAAATGTGATTTGCTGCAGTGATTTGGGAGCTGTAGTTCTTAAAAACAGTCTCCAATGACTGTACATGTACCTGGGGTCCTTATGAAATCCCCAATTCAGCCTTAAGGACATTAGTTCAGAAGAGTCATCTCCCCAGCAGTTGGTCTAGCTCCTGGGTATTTCATCTCAGTCCACTGAATGGCCCAAAGGGGTATTGTTTTCAACGATCCCTTAGTGCAGCAATGCAACAGCAACAGCTTTCTCCCTGACAATATATAGAAGCTGTGCTGCTGTGAAGAGTAAATAGAAGTTTTTCTGGGGGGGATGGATACTAATGCCACAAATAATCACTTAGCATACTGTTGGATAAATAAATAGTGTCTGAATAATCGCTCATGTACCAGAAACCTAGCCTGTTCCATTTCTCTGTGTCAACCCCAAAACACAAGTGTTCTGTATGATCTAGCACATCACACCAAAGTGCTGAGTGGGGGAAACCTCCTCGACGCAAACTGGGCACACTCTCCTCTCCTTTCTGCTTACTTCTACACTTTATCTGAATGCAATATGTACTCAAGACATGGGCTCTCTCCACTCAGACAAGAAGCTCATTCCCCCAGATATTTACATGTGTTTCATGTTCCCCTTTCATATCTGATTTGCTTTTGATTAATACAACCGAACCCTGAAGAGAAAGCCGATGCGTTGAGTTGTTTTTAATGATGAATGGGGTCGACGTAACGACAACATTGGGGGATATGTAAATGTGTAGGTTCCACGGTGTGACGGTCCCCGAAGAGGAGAATCTCTATCACAGATGAAAAGGGGGCTGGGTAATGATGTGAAGGAGACCCTGGCGAGTGTTCAGCCCGTGCAAGCATGGGAATTAAACCTCCAATCACTACAACTGGTGGTTCTATCAAAGCAAGATGCAAAGCGAACTCTGTGTTTTAGAACATATGTTGGGGGCGGTGAGGTGTCGCGCTGTCCTAAATGGGAGTCGTTTGCCTTCGTGTGCCAACGATTTCCCTTAGCCTCTCTATTCAGGACTGTTTTGGAGAGGGGCATGTCAGTTTGGTGAAAGGGTCAAAAAAGGCAGCTAGAGAAACTGGAGGGATGGCCTTAACAAAGCAGATGATCTATTTCTTCAGACTGTATACTTTCTTATAATACAAGGATTGTATCAATTATTAGTATTCTAGTACAGACATGGGGATCAGCAGACAGTGTTCCTGATTTCCCTGGCTAATTCCAATATAATCCATATTGGGAATATTGCATAATGTAAAGGAAATCAAATCAGAAGGACGTGTAAAACATGCATTTCAAAATCTCAACACGGCCTGCACTGCAGGATTATTATCGCGAAGACTTACAAGGCCATCACGTTTGGTTAAAACCAAATTCTCAAAACTTGATGTTCTGTATCAAGCTGAATAAACCAAACAGCATGGTGCGGATCAACACCTCTATAAAAAGCTGACCTTTTTCGGATTACCTTATGGTCTATAAAACAGACCAGTTTCACATCCACGGTCCATTATCGGCAGTTCTGTTTCGCTGTAATCACTGTCAAGAACACATTGGATATCGATAACCGGCCCCGAGTAATCCTGGGAACACTGGCCCATCAACCAAGAAAGGAGCCTAAGCATGTTTCCAGCTCGACCTGACACCTGGGATGCATTGACCCAAACAGCATCACCTCCCTCCCCCCACATACAAGCTCTCAAAACCCTCACATGACCAGACGGAAAGCCACGGAGCTGTCGATTCCTTAACGTGTGTTTCCTGATATTCATTGCCCACCCCAGTTAACCAGGAGGAGGCATGGGTAGAGGGGTTGAATTTATGGGTCTCTGTCGAACCAGCGAAACCAAGTCGTTGATGTACTTTATGGGGATATGGGGAGGAGGCCATACAAATGAATAAGGTTATGGTGAAGGGTAATTTAACGTATTTTATTGAACAACTAGGTGTAGGACCTGGTTATTTGGAAGGGGATGTATTTTTGTTGTCCACGCCAATACTCTGGGTTTAAAAAAGAAATTCAAGTATCGCATTTCAATTTGGATTATTATATCTCAGCTCTGCTCTCAGGAGTCGTCTTCTTCCCCGGCAACGTCTCACAAGAGCACGTGAGAGAAGGTTTTTTTCTCTTTTCCCCCCAGTGCGAGCATCAAACAAGGCTTTCCAGCGTAGAAGGCTGTGAAATGGTTTGTTCGACCCGGACCTTTCCTTCTGGGTAATCCCCAGACAGAGCAGACTGCTTGACTCCCTCCCCACCAGACGATAACAGATTGATCATGTTGATGTCAGGTCCCTGCCTGCCTGGAGAACCTACACCGGAGAGCATCTGCAGTGCCGCTTGGAAATACAGAGCAAACTTCTTCTTCTCTTCGTGGAGCAGAGAGACGCCAAAACAAAGCCCAAATAGAATCCACCGGAGCAGGGGGTTTGAAGCCTTACCAGTGGAGGATGAAGGAGAGAGCAGCCGTACACGCATCAGCCCTGCGGAAGTGGAAGCCTTCGATGATGCGTGTCTGTTTGTTGGTACATGACTTATTCATACACATTCCTGGGCTTGACATGCCAAGGGCGTTTTGCTTTGGCTGTAACTCCAGGCAGGTGCTGAGGCAATGTCTCAGTTAGTGAAATAGGGGGATAAACCCAAAACTCCCATCTTACCCACCGAAAAGAGATCCACCTGAAGTATCTCACTTTTGCTTACTTTTGGAAAGTTTCCTATCTCAAAAGGTGCTCATTTGTGTGTACATAAGTATAGACGGCCCACTGAGTGGCTAGAAATTCCTGTATCTGTGCTCCACCAAGGCATTGACCTCTGAAAGGAAAAACCTCCACGTGAACCAAAAGTGATCTCAATTAGCTTCAAAGAAGATGGGTCGTAATTAATTTTGTGGCTTCCCTTGCTCTCAGGAAGCCCGGTCAGAGTTCAGGATGGGTGCTATCTGCACCGTAGTCTTCCTTTTCACAGGAAAACAGCTGAGTCAAAACACATGTGATCTTGCTCTATTTAGCCTTTAAGAATAATCTCTGTTTTACCGCAAACATTTTCATGTGTTACTGTAAATGCATACACACCCTCTCATAATACTTTATGAATCTATTTACAGGCAATGTAGGCCATTACAAGAATACTGAAATCCGGTCAGACACAGTATTTCCATAGGAAGCAGTGATCAATTAAATAATTTGAAGAAAATTGAAAGTCTGAGCCTCAACTATCTGACAAATGACTTATATTTATACCTGCTTATGACACAAAAAGAATGGAATCAGGTTAGCATACAGAACAAAGATACAAAGAAGCTATAACCCCTAACCGTAACCCTCATTTTCAATTGGAGAACATTACATTTGAATGGGGGTTAAACCAAGTATTCGAAGGGCCACCCAGGAGTTATCCTGTTGATTGCAAACAGTGCTCCAAACTGTTGTGTGTAAAGGCTTTCTGTAAAGTGGGATTTTGTGTCTCTAGCCTGAGTTTAGACGATCGAAGGAGCCTCAAAGAGAATGAAACACGTGGTCCTTTTGATTGCTGTGCTACAACAATATTACATTACCATTCATTTGTTTTTCATAAAAACCCAACCATCCCACGCAAAAACTAAATTAGGAGGCTATGTCATCTTTAGTGTTGGATTCAGGTGGCTGACCGGTTAGGGAATCGGGCTAGTAATCTGAAGGTTGCCAGTTCGATTCCCGGCCGTGCCAAGTTACATTGTGTCCTTGGGCAAGGCACTTCACCCTACTTGCCTTGGGGGGAATGTCCCTGTACTTACTGTAAGTCGCTCTGGATAAGAGCGTCTGCTAAATGACTAAAATGTAAAATGTAAATGTAATCTCTACTAAAGGCTGAACTACCATGTAAATAGTTTTGACACAGCTAATATATTTCTATTCCATGATATTAGACATTTAGATGATGAATTAGTAAAGGCTGATGACAGAAGGCTGAAAGACAAACATGTGGGTCATCAATTGCTTTGCAAACATTTTCTTGCAAAACATGCATTTGATTTCTGAACCAAGCTCGAAGGAAACCTTAATGTGAACACAATTAACACATCATAATATTTGATTACATCCTAATTCAGTGTGTTCTACAGGTTGCACAGAAACATGTATCTGCTAAACGATTAGTAATTTACAGTTTGTAAACACATTCATTTACCAATGGGTTCTAAATGCATAAGCAACATGTGGATGCAGTGAAAATGCACTTAATGCGCTGCCATCTAGCTGGCTCAATCAGCCTTCGGAAAATGGCCCCCAGTGGTTGAATACCACCACTTGCTGGTTAATGGTGTGAACGGGATGTTTAGAAAGCCTCTGAGTACAGTCTTAGCCTGTAATCAATGCACTACTAAAAGCATAAAGTTCATAAATTCAAGGATAATTGCCAATACATGTGTTCACTCTCATCCTCTTTTCTGCCCCTTCCATGTGCTAGGCATAGGTATGCTTTCTTTTATACAAGAGACACACCCCACAAATGATCAAATCAGATTTGTTTGGAAGGTAGATACTGCATGTTCCTTACAGCAAAGAAGAAAAAAAAAAACATAAAATGGCTCTCTATCTCACGTGATTATTTAACATTTTCACACAATTTCCCTCAGTGGCTCAGAGGAAGTTTCAGAGCTGGGAGTGAAGAGGAATTGGTCCCAGCAGTATAAATATGAAAGGGAATATGTTTGAAACCCCATCACACCCAGGAGGATACAGCTGGTCGTTGAGCTCGCAGCGAAAGGATGTGAGAGACGCTCGGCGACCCGAACTTCACAGGGTTCATTTCAGCCTCTTACGTTCTTACCTCCAACCCAGAATCGCTGGAGTATCCACCATCACCTCGCCATGACCTTCTCCAGTTGTTTGCTCTGTCTCTCTCTCCCTTTACTCTCTCTCTCTCTCGCTTTCCTTCTCATCCACTTCTTCTGTCTTCCCCTCCTCTACTTTACTTGATCCCCATCTTCCTTTCAGAGGGAATATGTGAGGTCATTCCTAACTTAATTTCCGTAGCGGCTGCCAGCAAGAACGACTATTTGATAAGAGCTTCGATTTCCAGAATAAATGTCTGCGGGGTGGGGGTGGGGGGGGGTTGAATTCAATATCTATTTCAAGTTTTTTGACGTTCTGCAATAAATAGGAATGGGTTCTAATCTAATGTTGGGTATCTCTACATGCAACTGTTTTATTATGATTGTCTCAAAGGTTTATGACCCTCACATAGAATCCAATGATTTTCATTTGAGCCCCTGTGGTCAAAGTGAGAGGAAGGCCACCAGAGACGTGTCTACAGTAGCCCCCTGAGGTAGAGAGATGGACAACACAGTGTTCAAACTAATAAAACGGAACAAGGTTTTCCGTAGATTTTTCCATGCTGTAGAAACCTGAACAGAATAACAGATACCAGCCGACCTCACGTTCCCCTGATCATGTCAGACTTGGGAAGATGCATTGGGACACGGCAACGGGCTGTGATCATGTCATGATATTAGAGACTGAAATGTGGAACTACCACAGCCAAGGGGGTCTGACTCCCTGCCTGTCTGCCTACCACGGCAGAATTAGAAACATTGTAAATGTGAGATCATGTGTGCAGTTCTCTGACACATGACAAATGGGCAGTTGTAAAGGTGGAACATGCAATATTAATGCTCCTTTAGTCCCAAAGCTTCAGTCTTGGGTGGTGATTCATTGCAATGTGATCAGTTAGTTTCCGTGAAAGCGCACGCTACAGTGTGTGCAAGTCAAATGGTGTAGCAGATTGTTGTTTCATTCCCTGCTGTGAATAGATTTTCTTTCTGGTCTGTTTTGATGTTTTAATGTACGGAAAGGGGCCAGTATCAAGGCTCAAGGATATAGTTGTTTTAGTGTTTACTACAACAGTACACCCCAACAGCAAAGGTTTGTATTGGATAGCATTTAAAAGGTTTGTACCGATCATGTTTTAACAGTGTCCATGGTTTCTTACAGATGGTCTGAAAGGTAACACACACACATAAAATGAAGGTAAAGAGAGCGCTACCCTTTAATGGAATTGTTCTTATTCTATTAAAAGCATACACTTTATATGCCAGTAGGGATGTGTACTTTATTCCAATCAAAACACACTTGCAATAATTTATAACACATGTATAGAAAGCAGAAAACAATCCCATCAGCCAGTTTCATTCTCCACCATACACCATGCCTGCTAACTCCTGCGTCTTCTCCTGAGCTTTACAGAATGCAAAGCTCTTTTTGATGTGAGACTTCTTTTTTTTTCTTTTGGCTTTCGATAAGTGCCTGTTACACTCTCCAAATTAGCATGTTTATTGCTTACTGTTGCCTCGCTATGCTTGTTTGCATATCAAACTCCGGGTCCATACACCCTGCAGCCTGGTTTGAAGTTTTGGAATTGTTATGAGGAAGAGAGTTTTCAGTTTAAACACAAAGCACAACATTACAATAAATAAACTCTTGCTCACAAACATTCACGCTTCACTGGCTTAATAGCAATATAAAGGCTCTCCAAAGCATGTGCATACACTGTAAAATATAGACACAGTTGGGATAAACAAAGATAAAAAATAATTTAATATATCTACTCTAATATCAAAAAAGTCTCTTCATTACTGTATTTTAAAAACATAATAAGGCCCCTACGGTATTACACAGTGCAGACACGGAATATCCATTACTGAAAATAATGCATGTGAAATCCAACCATACAGTAAGTGTGCATTCAATTGTATAGGGAAATTGAGACAGAGGCATGATGGTCCTAATACGTCTTAAAAGCAGAGAAAGCGGATCCTTCCGCAGCGTTGTGGAGGGAGCATCCCATGCATCTTCATTTACTGTAGAAAGAAACGAGACAGCAATCCGCCAGTACAAAGGGAGTGGCAACAACAAGCCTCACCCATTTCAATGGTTAATGACCAGGCTAATGATGATGAAAGGCAAATTACACTCAATCAACTGAATCATAAAAATAAATAAAAAAGACTAAAAAGGTCCAAGGATAATCATTACAAAGACATTAAAATGAAGGTCACAAAGGTTTAAAGTGTGACCTTGTTTGGTGAAATGTGTACAATAAGGAAAGTGGTGCGAGAATGTGTTCAGTTGAGGTCAGAAAGTGTAAAATAAACCCCTATCTTGAAGTCTAAAAGTCTGGAGCTGTCCTTATTCTAACCTGGCTAGGATCACACATCTTAAAGGTATATTTTATGTTCTCTGCATTTATAAACTCCTCCTCTGCATGCATTAAGGAACGGGAAATGGAGGGTTTAAATGCAGTTCTATCCCTCAGGTACAAAGAATTAGGTCATGCTGTAAGGAGAAATGAGGAATTTTCACATACAGTAATTTATGCTGTTTTCAGGGTTTTTCCACATTTGGGTGTTCAGCGTCTTCCATATGGTTTAAGCAAATACGTTTTATTTTGGGCATAGATAGGCCGAAAACAGGCTGATTAATATATCGATTTTCACCATGTAGAATAGCAGAAGTGGAGGGAGGGTTTCAGACCATAGATATCACCCAAACTGCTGCATTGGTGTGACTTTGAGTCCCCTGGGACCAGCAGTATAGTACTGTGTATGGAATGCTGTGGTTAACTCCGTCAAACATTACTGTGTCAGAGGATAAATACACACAGGTGTCCAAAGACAACTGCCAGAGGGTTGTCTTACGTAATTAGTCAGGGCAGTCTCAGTGTTGTATAAATAAAACAAATCCATAACCGACCGCTGTGATGAGTTTATGGGTGGTAGTCATCATAATTCTCAAAAAGTAATGTTTTGGATATGTATTTATTTTAGATATAGTTCAGTTTTTTTTTTACAGATAAGTGGTCCTTCTCCTTTAATGTGTACACATAAAGAAACAACTGTAAACCCACAATGCATTTCACATGATGTGTTGTTTTGTGTAACATCAACCTCTGACACATCTGCAGAGACAACCAGACGACAAGTTTTAAATCTGAATTTTTTATTTAAATTAAGTCGTTAACTGTAACACAAAGCCCATATCTGCATACACTGTACACTGTAAAAAATAAATTAAAAAACATTCCATTTCAAAAGAACAGCACATTACTGAACAGGAAGCTACAGCATTTATCCTGGTTTCCTCCGCGAGGCATGTAAATATATGCACAGCAAATGACAGCACCTACCACGAGGGTGATAATCTGCAGTGCTGTATCACAGGATTTTAATTTTAATTTACTTGTATCAACATGGATATTGCGGAGCAAAAAAGATGTCATCAAAGTACCTTGACCCCTGTGAATATGCAAATAATCAAACTCTGAATTTGAGTTCATGAGGGGACACAAACCACAGAGGGTTTCAATGATGCTCTGATGTCTGTGATTTTAATCATGGTATATTATACTTGTAGGCCCGCTGTCTCAACTGGTACTGGGGGGGGGGGGGAATTAACAAGCGTAAGTATACATTTTTCATTGAATTAAGTATATGGACTATGGTTGATTAACTGAAACACCTTGATGTCTCACTTGCATGAAAGCATTCAACAACAACATACAGAAAGATCCTCTCCCTGATACACTGCATATGCTAGTCAAACTCAAAAGTAAAACTGCAAGTCTCATCAGTGCAGTTATTATTATGACTTGAATTTCCCTAACCGGTTTCCCCTCGCTTTGCGTACATTTCCCAGTAAAACAAGGCTGACCCCTTTAAAATCATGTTCACCCAGAACTTCCGAGTCAGCGGCAGAGTGTAATCTCCATGTGCAGTGCCTGTATGGGGGCAGGGTGGAAAGGCAGCATCACCATACTGCTTACTGTGCAAAAGAGAACCTCATCAACTATGAAACTGTCTAGCTACTCACATCACATAGGCTGCAAACACACAACAGACACAAACCATCTTTCACACACAAACTGTCAAAGGGGAATTTGCACTTACAAAAGCACATCACTGTCTATGCAGTTAGATGTGCTTGCTTTTTTTCTCCAAAACCATAAAGAGACCTTTGCATCTGAAAATGACCATATCAAGCCTAAATGTACATATAGACAGACAGAACACATAGTACTTTCCAGACTATGCCCCTCCTTGATGTATGTGGTTTTATGTGGTCACAGGATTGTGTTTCATTGTTCCCTTTCTATTCGTTGCTAACCCTAAAACATACATGCTAACTGTAATGCCTGGTTTTCATTTGTGAAAGATACACTTTTTATCTCAACTTTTTACTGTGATTCATTTCTTGCTGTTGCAATAAAGACTGGCAATAAAAAAAGACAAATGTTACCCTAATTGGAGCACCCCAGGGATTATAAAATGGTACCATGACAATCTGAGATCAGGTAGTAGCCTCGGTGGTGTAAGATGCATTCACTACATGGCAGGACATCTTACTCCTACGAAAGGAAAGGTGCTCTGCATAAATCTTTCCATTTTGTACACGCCAATACCGAATCATGCTATTTGATGCAGTATTCTGTTTATTTTTTGCCAACAGAATGCTTTTAAAGAAGGGAGAATACCGTTTTGACATTCGCATCAAGTTTTCCTCTGGTTTCCCTGGATGGATTAGTGTGTCTGAATGTACTTTCCACTTAACCACAAATCTTTGGATGAGGGTCTGTCATTGTCTCAGAGGGTTCATCTTCCCAAACTCTCCCCCCCCACCCCCCGCCCCCCTTCTCTCTCGCTCATTTTTTCGTCTCCCCTCTAACTGCTCAGATGTTTCTGCTGCGGCAGCTGCGGCTCCCAGGAACACTTCAAAGCAGCTCATGCACGTTTGAGGTACGGTGTGCGAAATACGTCGACATAATATGAGGAGGGATACCGTGCTGTCAGCAGGGAGAAAGGATTAGCGCAAATACCCCAGTGGCAGTTAACTCTAAGCTAAGAGTTCCTCCGTTCTACACTGTTGCAGTCTATCAACCCCAAAAGTCTGTTTTTTATTTGAATATTACAGCTCTGCGCTAGCTCCACAAACCTCTTTTTAATTGTATGCTCTGGACTGTAAACCATATGGATAGAAAGGGACCAAGAGGATACTGTTAAGGTTGCAGTACCTAGCATTGAAAAGAGAGAATGCAGCTTAATGACATGGAAACTGGCAGGAATGAGGCTGTGGACAAAGTTTTATGCAATTTGTACAAAAACTAATCTGGTACCATTGTCACAAAAGTTTGTGTCAATATTAGTGCACAATTAAACATGCCTCAAACCACACAATAAAAAGTCTAACAGCAGCCCCATTTGTCAATCTTCTCAGGCAAGACATTTTCTTCCAAACCACCAGGCCCATATTTTTCGTAATCCCATGCTGTATAAAAAACTGTTTTAAACTCAGTGAATGATTTTCAGCATTTCAGTATGACTGTCTCTTTAGTCTATAAAATAGGTGATTCCTGTGATGGAAAGCCTGCTAGTATTATACTGATGAAAAAACATTTTGTTCTTTTAACGTTGCAATAAAACAATTGACAAATCACTAGATCCCTGGAATAAGTGCATTAACGGTGGAATCCTTATCCCATGTGAGGCGATAGAGTGATGCTTTTTCCACTTAATGTATCACTGCTAGGCTCTAGAGGCCTTATGGAGACCTTGTAAATCATAATTTCTATCCAAGTGATGGATAGGCTTTGGGGCCCCCGACAGTTAAGCTAGAGCGCAAAGGGAGTTATCATGTCTTAGGAATCACATTTTTAGCCAACAAGCATGAAAAATGACCCTGAGTTTGTTGTTGTAAATCACAACGTGTTCATGCAGTTTTACACTGTATGCAACATGTTCATGTTGAGTTTTGCTAACACTATTTCCCGAGTCCATACTGGTGCTTCTGTTCTTGATTGTGTTAGCTCAAGTCAACCATTAGGCCTAAATGTCATCACTGCTTTTAAAGTCTAATTTCTCAGGGAAACTTCATCAGTGCATATTTTCTCCAGTCCCATTTTACTCATCCCTCTTCAACATGTTTTGTTAAGTCCCCTTGATACTTTCACGCCTGATAAGCCCTGTTTAAAACACATGTTAACACATTTCTTTGTGAACAAATGTGTGAAACATGTACTGTTAGATCCTCCATGTTACAAACCCAATTACAGTTGCTATAGAGTTGCATCATTAAAATACTTCAGCAATGATGATTAGTTGGTAAGTGCAACATGCTCTTGCTTTCTCACTAAAACATAAGAGTGTGATGAGCCTGTGAGTAAGTATATATTCTAAACATGTTTAGTCAGTGTGCATTGTAAAGGCAGGGTGAAATTATTGAATTGAAGCCAACAAATCCTTCAAATAAACAGGCATTGCAGAAAAAGAATTATAGTAAGCAATATAAAAGTGAACTTTTGCCTAATATCAATCGCAGATGTGCTAACATTATTGTTGTCAGTAGTAATGTCCTGAGGAGAACACAGAAGAAAAAGCCTGCTGATTCATTTTCAACATGTCAATTGTTTGTAAGGGCACCTCAAACTAATCACACTCTGTACACAAATAAATCTCTTTTTATTTTCTATATGAGTTACGTCATCATGTCAATGCTGACCTCCTTCAACAGGATGTCCAACATTAGAGATAGGGGCCCTTAAGTGTTTTTTGCATGTCTTCTCAAATGCATCTTCTTTGTCTGTTACTATTTGGGTTCATGCCATTTATTGAAAACCCTAATCAACCAATGTAGCTATTTACCGTTCCAAAATTGTAAACCCTTTAAAATGTTTGATTCCGATCTGTTGTTCTCCCACACGTTTTTCAGTTGCAATATACAGTCCCGAACAAGAATCGAATTTTCTAAGTCGTCAGTTTACACTTGAAAACGCAACAGGAACCGAATGACTCCACAGGAACCTGTTCATGAGCAGCAATATATCCATAAACTCCCAGGTAATGGTAATAGAGTATTTCTTTGCAATCCTTTATTATCATGACCGCACTGTGAAGAATAACTGGGGGGAAAAAAATGGAATTCCTATTAGCTCTAATTACTTCTCCGATTTATCCTTGAGAGTGACATGAAGATGAATGAGGCACTCCACTATTTTAAGCAAGGTTATTTAAATGAGTGATCTTCCTCTCCTTATATCACTGCATTAATCTTAAAACAAGACAAGGGGGTTTCACTCTTCCTCATCATTTTGTCTATTCTGGTTTGAGATCCTGCTTTGCACACAAGTGCATGCCCGCAGCATACCACAACTGACTCCAACAGAGATGGCAGGTCTTGTGTGAATATGCAATTGACTAGTTGTATTTGAAAAACAATCCAACAATCTCTTTCAATATAGCAACGGTGGCAGAATGACTCTTGTCTCCTATTTTGATTGTTCTGGCATATAACTCAGATCTATACAGTACGGGGGAGTTCAGTAAATACAGTCTAAGTATCAGTTGCTTTGCTAGAACATTTTTGGCTGGTATTCTGACGCACAAGATTGATTGACGGGAGTCATTTAAATCTTCCATCCGTATTCATTCCTTTCATATCACGATTTCTTGAAGCACATTTCATACAACCAATAACAGCAGCAATAGGAAAGTAACAAATAACATGTTATTGTAAGTGCATTTCAGTAAAGTCATGCGTTAAGTGCTGACTGGAAGGAGCTTGAATGCAACCTGAGCTCAAACGAACTTAGAGAACAAGAGTCTGGCTGTATAGCTTCACCGAGTCGAAAGGATTTCCTTTTGCATTCTATCCCTCCTCCTTCTGTCGCTCTCTCTCTGTATTTCCACTGTTCCATCTCTATCTAGGTGGAGTTACATTGATGCTTGCTTGAATGGAAATACACAAGAAGGACAATCTTTGTCTTGTATCTAGCAATGGCTGAGGGGAACAGAGTTGGTAGGGGGAAAGTGCCAAGCGTGCTATACTCGATAGCATTGTTATGTTAGAATACCCATCGGCTTGTTTGGGGGCTCCTTCCCAGTGCCTCGAACCCGCAACCCTGCTGAAGAGCTGCAAACACTGAATGTAGTTTCCCCGGACATATCTATCTACAAGCACACATTGATACTGTCTCACACGTCTACAGTATCAGCGCGGGAGAGAGGGTCGAATGTGGAAGTTCAAAAGCAAGTTTACGGAAAAAGGTCCCAAGTGGATCACTGCTACAACCAACTGTGAACATACCCGGGATCGTCTAACGCTGCAGAGAGCAGAAACATTCCGTTGTTATACATCATTCAAACGTGCATGGATGGGAATGGGCAGTGAAGGATTATGGGTCTGATTTGGGCCCATGGTTATTTCGGGTTCTCGTGAGCGACTCTTTACGAGCTTGAAAATGGATTTTTAGACTGATTACCAAAGTCGGGTGATTACATCCTTCATGCCATTGAACCACAGCTGCACAGGGCTGCAGGTGACAACCAATCACTGCTTGGTTTGTTGATGTTGTTCATAGCTGAGCTCATTTGGGTAGCCTCCAAACAGAGAGGGTACACTTCGTCCAGGAATGTATTGATTGTGGCTTAGACATTTATCCAGTTGGCATGTTCTCATTGTTCATTCCACGGCATTTTGATGCTGACATGGGTGAATATGGAGCCTGTCCGATTCCTACACCATGCTCTGTTTTCTTTTTTTTTTCTTTTTTTTCTCAGTCCAGGATAAAATAATGAGTGGTAGACTAAATCTACTGTATAATACCAGGAAAATACAGTATTAGATGCTTAAGGAAGTTACTGTGCTTATTCTCCAAACACAGGAAAACAGATGTAGACACGATAGAAACATTAAAGCAGTGCTCCTGTAGGGATAGACGGATGGAGGTTTCCTCTTAAACAAAGCTCATTTAGGACAGATTATGGGGTTTACTGTAATCTGCCCATGATGCATTTTATTCCCTTCTTTTCCCCAATATAATCCCCAGCAATCCAATTTAAATCCATTGGCTCATGGATTATTCAATTTCCAATGTAATTGTCTTCCCTAAAGACAGTAAAGTTGATCACATGTTCAGTTTTAATTTGTACCACACTGCATGTTAAATGTGATGGTACTGTAGATCTTTAAATGTTGTCAAGAACCTTCGAGCACTGTTAGGAAATTGTACTCTCCATCTCTGGACCTTTTTGTCTAGATATAGTATACATGTACAGGCCAGTTTCTATGTTTGTACAGTTGTTTGGCAATTGCAGTGATGAATTAGGAGATATATATGTTGAAATCATAAACTGTTTGTTAGGGATTAAATCAAAACTTCCTTTTACCTTTTGGATGGGTCTTTCAGACAAAACAATTACATTTTACATTTACATTTAGTCATTTAGCAGACGCTCTTATCCAGAGCGACTTACAGTAAGTACAGGGACATTCCCCCGAGGCAAGTAGGGTGAAGTGCCTTGCCCAAGGACACAACGTCAGCTGGCATGACCGGGAATCGAACTGGCAACCTTCGGATTACTAGCCCGATTCCCTCACCGCTCAGCCAACTGACTCCGCTCAATTAACTCAGATGTATTGAATTGTTTTCCTTACATTCAAATAACGTTGTGACAGTTACTTAATACTACATCTCACCTGTCTTTGTGAACGGCTCCAGGTACTTCCCTGATAACACTGGAGGTTTTTTGTGTTCTACCACCCACATTTCAATAATATCCACTCCTCATCTGCCCATTGTCTCAGAATAATACATTCTATCACAGTATTAGCTGAGACAGTGAAATAACCCAAGCTGGACATGGAATAGAAATGAGAAAACAAATCGAAGCTATGGCCAAAATGATTAAATCCTTAATGTGCATTAGAAAAATGATCACTTTGAAACTTCTAAACCTTTTTACGAACTTCTGTCATGCTCACTACTCTACTGAACAACCGTATTTACCTTTTAGTTCAAAACTGTGTGTATATGTGTGTATACGATGTGTTGTAGGGAAGGGGGGTCTTCATTCACCATTTACTTGATGCACTGTATCATGCTATTTTCATCAGATGCTCATACTGTTAATAGTCACAATTGCAAATTACAACATTAGACTGGTTTGATATCCCTAAAGTTATTACAATTACAAAGTATACACCTCCCAAAAGTAAAAAGGATACTTTGTTGTTGTAAAAAATGATATATATTTGGACATTTATATCATAGCAAGCAGATGTTTTCATAAATATGTACAATCCGAATGGCCTCAATCTTTTCCGTTAACATTCTATAACCACTATTATGACATTCAATCATTTATCAAGTGCAAACCATGTGTGGCAATTAAACAGTGAGAACAGTTAATGATGCGTACATTGTTCCTGACCTTATTTTTAGTCTATTTAAACCCAGGGCTATTTATCAAAGCCAAACCACGTCATTACCACTAAAACAGATCTTGGAAATGTCACAGGCACTTCTATTCATTTTTCAGGTGGAAAGTGATTCATATTCCATTAAGCATATACATAAAAGACTGAGTATCCTGCTGGAAATAAATGTTCCTGACCTTCGTAAAAATGAGATTTTAAATGCAAATCACCTAGAGAGTAGAGATGAAGCTTCATCAATAGCTTAGGCATGAATACCAATGATACATGTGTCAGTCTACAATCAATAGGTCCCCATAGAAAATCCTAAGCCATACATTCAATATGATATGAAGTTTTCTACTACCAACACTGTTATTGTGAATGTTGAATTGTTTCAGAAGCAAGCTAATGAAACAATATATATATACCAACCGTCTCCTCCAGAGACGGTTGGTGAGAGAGAGGAGCAGAACACAGGCTAAACATAGTCATACAGTGTCGGTGGGTTTTTAAAACACCAAAATCCATTGTTCAACTTTATAGATGTAGGACAGGACCGGGAGACTCGCGACCAGGTCCAGCGGTGGCTGACCGATGACCAGGCAGGTGCTGACAACTCAAACCCCCCACACCACAAGGGATGTGTGTGGGGGGGGACAGAGAGAGGAGAGCAGGGATTAGAGAATGCCAGGAGCAGCTAACAGTTACAGTCATAATAGAATGAGATCCCCACTGGTCAAGTGTGGACTGGTGCAGCAATTTAACAGAGCAAAAAGGGAATTTGATGCAACCCCACACACCAAGACAGCGACAGCCCCCCCCATTTGGAACATGAAATCTGTTCCAGGGGAAGAGAACTCTGGTCTTGCAAGCGTTGCATTCCAACAGAACAATTATTGAAACCCGAGATTACAACGTCAGTCTACATCAGATGATTAGGTTAAACATGTGTGCCTCAGTATTGCAGTTAGGGTGAGTGCTGGATTTAGGGACCAGGAAAAGTGCCAAATTTGCACCGTGTGTTACAACAACTCACGTTCTCTCCTTCTTGCTGGTCACAACACATGATTGGGTGCACTGTTAGGTTACAAACTCCTCCCATATTTGCTTCTCCTCTCTCCCTTCCCAATATGCTAACAGGCTTCTCTAGCCCTCTGCATCCATCACTGCCCAGAGTGACATTTCCAAGTCTCCTGACACGGTCCATTGCAGCTTATCACACACACAGGGATAACCAGAGGGGGAGATTGGCTAGTCCATCACCAGAGGCCACAGGGACGCCATCTGCGTGCCAGTGTCCTGCAGGGTTATCCGTCTTCACACACGCCCTCCATGTCCGGCATCTGCTGGAAAGCTTACAGACACCCTGATTGGCTCTCTTGCTTAAGAGACGAGTAAGAGAGAGAGAGAGAGAGAGAGAGAGAGAGAGAGAGAGAGAGAGAGAGAGAGAGAGAGAGAGAGAGAGAGAGAGAGAGAGAGAGTGAGGAGAGTGAGGGATCAGGTATCACGTCTCAAGTGTACCTCTCACAAGTGGTAAACATTGCCGTGGTAAAATCCCATCAAAGCAAGGTCATTTAGAGAGCTGGACGGCACACTATTGCACTGACGTTGGGTACTGTCGATGCTGAGAGTTGTTGTAGTCGGTTAGTTGTCATTGTCAATGCGTTCAACAGAAGTTAATTCCTCCTTTTGCTTTTGGCTATCTGACCGCTACATTGTTTTTTGTTCAAGTTTTGGTGATAGCTTGCCTAATACTACGTTCATGGGTCTCTCTTTGAAGCTCACAAACACAGATATGTGTGAACACTGGAATGTACACACACACGTATGCAGAAACACACCCACACACATTTGCAATTTTTGTCTCTCTCTGATTCACACAGCTTAATTATATGTAAAAATTCATGTAGATTGCAGATGATCCATTATTAGATATGAAACATGTTATTCCAGACAAATAAAGAAGAGAAAGTCATAATTCATCTTACCTTATTTGCATAAAATGTTTCATTTTATCATTTCATTTCCCCTCCATATTTTGCCTATCTCTGCTCATATGGATTTGCATGAAATGACAAGGTAAAAAAATAAAGGTAATAAAATGATCTTAAGGAGATAATTTCTTTTCCACTGCATTGTGAATCTATAATTTAATGTTAAGTTAAACCCAGTGAACAACTATCACTGTGGCCTGCTTCAACAGAAGATCTGGACTATCAACTTTGGTGAGACATCCTATATATAGTTCCACTGACTCAGTATATAATAGATCTCTTAGAGGTTTAGATAAAACATACCTTTCCATGTGGTTTGTGATTGTTTTGCGATGGTCAAACTGCCACCTTCTCCCTGCCAGTAAATGTAACTATCTTCCCGAGCTACAAATATCTTTTTCACTATTCTGTATAATAATCATTGAATAACTTAATCATAAATTAACGAGATTGGTATCTGAAATTGTGTTGTTAATGTCAGGCTATTTTTTGCCTTCTGTTAAGTTCACATGTATTAGCTTAAAGTGCGAGAGGTCTGTCAGTCTGGTTGTTAATTGATGATTTAAAGGTGTGACAATTGTATGAATATATCATTTAGAATAGGTAAAATTATGTGTCATGAGGACCAAGTGAAATGTGAAGCCTACAAGAAAGGTGGATAATAAGGTAACATTTTGGGTTTGGGAAAACGTGTCATAAAGTAGCCCTGGTTAAAGATAGCATGCAAGTTAGTAAAGACACCATTCATGTCCAATGTGATGTTGTCTCTCTATCAAATGTATGTATAGGTTTTGCATCAAGTGCATACGTTTAACCTAATCTGTCTGAAGGCTTTTCCCTCCAGCAGAAAACCATAAGGTGCCAAGTTCACTACCAGTCCTTCACATCCTGGATCCTCTCCCAAGAAATTACACCCTTCACTGGGATGGATCGGGAGGAAAGTGACAACCTGTAATTATTTTGTTCCCCCCCCCCCCCCCCCCCCCCCCCCCCCCCCCCCGAGAAAATTCAGTCTCACTGCACCGATGTGTATGATCACAATGAGCTCGCTCTCTCTAAATGGAACCGTTACAAAGTAGGTGAGCAAAGTGCAACTCACTCTCTATCCATCACGCAGGCTCTTTCGAGAGTCATTTTACCGCTCAGCTTTTCTTCTCTCCTCATTGGCTGTCATCCCAACAGTAGAAAATCCCTCTGCTCTAAACGAAATGTTTCCCTCATCTTATCGTATTTACGGAACACCTCAAAGGAAAAGGCTGCAGGCCAAGTAAGATGTTTTGATGCAGGTTTTAAGAGTATATCTTATCGTAGCTCTGGCCCAGTGCACCTGTGTGTTCCCTTTCAGTTACCACTGTAAACCCCTTGAATGACCAGTAATTGCATTTGCATTGTGGTTCTCTGATCAGTTTACATTTGAGGAGATGAGTTTAAGTTTGTTCTACTGGGCTAGTGCAAGGAAACTTGAACCAGCCCAGCCCATGGCAATACTAACATGTATTGCCATGTACCACACAGCACATTCTTTATTATTATAAATTATTGCTGTATTACTATACATAACATACCAGGTACATGTTATGTAATGGTATTAAGTTATAATATAGGTAAATACAAAAGTATAAGGCACAGTAAGTGAAAGGGGTGTGAGTGGTAAATGATTGTTGTAAAGGAAAAGGTAAAGTCAGTGTTAGCACTTGTGTAATAACTTATTATAATTACTATAATAAGCCACTATGATGTTATGATGTGTAGCCTCACAATACTTCCTTTGTATCTCAAATATTGTTGCTGTTGGCACTGCAATGTTATGTAGTTACATGGTAGGTACATTTTTCAAACTTTCCAAATGCAACAGATTGAAAGGCAAAAAACATATTTTTTATCAGCACTGTAGATAATTGTATTTGTTGTGTGAGGGGTGTTTCTTAATTCTAGGCACCAGATAATTGGATTCATCCTCCCAATTAAGTGTTACATTCTCAAAGATATTCAGCCTTGGGCTATAAAGTGATTTGTTTTCCATGTGTGAAAGGCACACTTACAAATATTTTTTGTTTCTCAAGAGGGCATATATGGAGATGATTTTGTACCTTGCTTAAACCATGCAACACGCTGGCTTTGACAAAGCAAGGAATGATCTGTGTGCTCATAAAGGTTAATTCAGGTTAGCTTTGGCATTGCCAACTTGGCCAAGACTGAATATTTTATTGCCTCTTATTTTTAGAACACTCGCTTTGCCCTCACCTTCAATTAAGTTTTGGTTTAATTATTCATGAATAGTACATAATTTATTACAGGCTTGTTTATGCATGACTGGCAGCCCAAGGGTTTACATGTTTTGTTTTTCTTTACTCTGGTGGATGCTTATAACATGTTTAAAAGGCAGAGTTTTCAGTATGAAATCAACATCAATTTAATATTTCTGCTTGCCAGGGAAATAATAGAGAAGCTTTCCCAAAAGCCCAAGTCTCAACAAAGTTTTCCAAATAATGTTATTTTAACATATTATTTGTATTCTGTGTAGTAAGCTTTAGGCATTCTTTTCTGAGGTTCAGTCCCTTTTTAAAGTTTGATCTTAGAGCATCTCTGCATCATTCCTATTTGGATCGATAAAAACAGTAATGTACTATTATCTCTGGTTACAACTTACAAACCCGGGTTTCGATTTAATTCTATCTCCATTGAAACACAATACGATCATAATTACTCATCTCCGGTGTGTCTGGGGCTGCAAGGCTCCCCACTCCTGTCCCTGGGAAAGATAATATCGATCGGACACTGTTGAATGCTTCTGACATTTTGACCTTGTAAGCTGCAGGTGTGCAAGGATGTTTGCTGTATCTTCCTTGGCGTGCGTTGTGGCGCTTCACCACTAAATCAAAGGGAGGGTGAGGATGGCTTTGCGAGGAGGTTGCGTGCCCCCACTGAAGGACATCATCAGGGGTCACGCTGTATTAGCCTCCTGCTATGTTCCCCGCCCCTACATTACAGCTCTCTTTCAACACCATTGGCCTTTTGAGTCCGCCCCCAGAGGTTCGAAATGGCCAGGCGCGACGTTAATGTTTTATATACATCTCATTCGACTTCGAGCACATCGTCATTTTTGATGTGACTAGAAGTAACAGACGGCACGGCCGACATAACCTCGTTTGTGGCTGCTCGTGTGGCGTCTCAAGTGTCAAATTGGAAGGAGTAGGCCTGGGACACTGTCGGGATGTGCTCGGACTTCACAATGATGTCATCGGGATTTAAAGGACGCCCTCTGAAGGAGAGTCTGGGAGACCAAGTGTGAGATATCGTTTCCATGATTGATAGGCCCGAGTCCTCTTTGGAGTCCATATATTTTTCACAGTCTGTCGACTGTCTTCGGGGTCTTCGAGGAGAAGACAGTGGACTGATGGGCTGGAATCCATATTTGTCGGAAGTTCATCCAGGTGAACGCTGCATCTACGTCTATGAATGCAGAACACCTGCACCTTTTGAAATGGGATCGTCATCCGAGTTGTTGAAGATAACATCATGAAAACAGTATACAGTTTGTTCCGTTTTTTGAACACAGTTTTTTCTCTCCCTTTGCGTTTTTAGAGCTTTTACCTTAGTTATCGTCTTCTGATCTTCTGATCTTTCAAAGTCTACAGTACAGCTGTGGGATTACGACATGGGTTGAAGATCTAGTGTATCGTGAAGGAAACCGTTTTAGAACTGAAAGAATAAACACTTTTTTTTATTCTTGACATGGTCCATTGTGGTTTTAGTATAAACATTATTTTCATCTGCACTACATTTTCTTTATGACTCATTTCAGTATTTGATTCCTCGCTGGTTAAATCATTCTGTGGTCCCTCTTGTGTGGAACAGTTAGCCTGTGTTCCAGAAGTCTTTCTATAACCAACAAAGTATCGTGCATTCTATCAAAGCAACCCAGCTTTGAGTCAACCCTTTTTTAGCGTGCGGGGGGGGGGGGGGGGGGGGGGGGTGCGCCAAATGTGCTCAGATCGGCATTGCCTATCTTGGAGCAGACAATCCTGTATATTCAACTTCCACCCTCAAACATGGCCTCGTCTTAAGGTGAGGCATCCAAACTTAATAAATAACAAGTTTCAAAATAAATAACGATACATTTATCACTGAAATAGTGCGCACGGTGTAGGTGTCCATCTCCCTTTACGTGCATTTGTAAACTTGGCACGCCAGCATTGCAGCAAGAGGCTTCATCGATCTGCTGAGGGCTGACTTGGTACAGTGCGGCGGTGAGCTCCAGGGCGTCAGTCATTGCTCAAGCCCGGCTCGGGGTCCTGCTCTTGGCTGGCAGGCACGCCCTCCTCCTGGTGACCTGGGACCGCTCCTTTTGAAATGTTAAACAGAAATGTGTGTGTGGGGGGGGGGGGGAGCGGAGTCAGGGCTTCACCTTTGTACGTGTCAAATACGCTGACGGTTATGGCCCGCCGCCATGTTTGAGACATGGTGCAATGCAGAGTGGAAGGCCCCCGCAGTGTACCTTGCTTGTTTGATTGTTTAAACTCCCTTGTAGAGCTGCCGAGGTTGTCCTGTGTAAAAGTCGAGCATTGAAATAAGAATTTCAAAACAAGTTCACTCAGCCGGTGAGATTAGTGAAGTTCTAGATAGCCACAACCTCCAAAAGAACTCCAGGGTTAAGCATGCCTCTCCGAGTGTTCAGGGTGCCTTCGAGCATTCGGTGTATCTGCGAGAGTTAAGCCTGACTGATATGACCGCTAGTGTGGGACCTTCAGCTTCCAAAGCCTTCTCTCTCTTTCTCTCCTGCTGTCTCTCTGGCTCACTCTCTCTTTCCTTCTATCCGTGTCTTTCACTATACACTCACTACTAAGCACTGACACACACACACACACGCTGATTAGAATTCTGCAGCTCCAGGTGTTCTAATCTACTGATAAGGCAAAGCTCATAATCCATCAAAAGAGATCGGAGAGCTAACCGTTTCCTTTACGGCTGAGGAATCCGCTTTTGGCGAATTGTCTTTTTTCCTCTCTGAAACTTTGACTTCTGAAACGAATTTTCTGTTTTATGAATGCATATTTCTCTTTGATTCCAATGAGACAGGCCGAATAATTTTTGGTGTTCAGGTGATGGAAAAACAAAATCTTAAAAGTAAATCATGCACTGAAATTCTATCATCTAGTTTCGCTCCCATCAGTGAACGAATGATTCTTGAGTACCTTGACTGCAGGAGTTGTATGACTGTTAAACTCCATTGAGGACTTTGTACATTTGTTTTGCACCGAATACACAGATAGCCTTTTAACAGTACAGCAATTCATTTGCTACGGTTTGTCTAATGTTAAAATTGCACTGGCAGAAGGAAACAGTTTCCAAAAACTTTTTTCAGTTTGGGTCAACTTATTGAAGAGAAGATTGTGGCCTTGTCTTGGGTTAGGCCAGGTTTAGAGTCCGAGGGTGGTTGGATACAACAGAGGAGGCCTAGCCTGACATTGCCAGAGTAGGTGAGGAGTTTTGACAAGTGTTCTCGTATTACTCCCCTTGGTCTAACGCTGGAGCGTGGGGTGGAATTTACCAGCCAATTTCTCAAGGCCTAATACCCCGTTGCCGGGTTGGCCAAGCATTTCACCGCTGATCGTCCGTATACCGACCCAACACGTGGATATACCGAGTCGACAAGGCGCTGCTTGTGTGTCGAGGCAAATTATAGCTCTTGGAGGCTGCGACGCGGAAAAATAGCTTGACGAATTGTTCCCAGGTCACCCCTCGGGAACGGGAAGGAGTAGACAGACTTTTCGAGAAGCTGTGGAGATACGTGCCTGTTCTCCTAGGAGACGGATGGCTGCTGCTATTTTCGGTTCTCCTTTTCCTGTTGGCGCTGCTTGTTTGTACATATGGCTCCCGCTGAAAATTGGTGTGCCGCTTTGAAAATTATTATTTGATTGGAACTGACAGTAGATGTCCAAATAAAAGCATAAAATGAAACAAGCTCTAATTGAGAGGGGTAGAGGTGGGGTTAGGAGCTTGAACCGACCTCAGGCAGCTCTGACGCCTATATCATAAGATCCTTCGAATATTTTATAATTTGTTGGACATAATGTACAACTTGGAATAACCTAACAGTGTCATGACTTCACCACAAGGCCATGCAATATCCAATGACAGCGTTAACTGTACCACAATAGCTCCTTCCACCACCTAATTGCTTTTCGATTGAGTTAACGGTAGAGGAGTTTTGGGCAAGAAGCCTGCCAGATTAGTTCATCTAAATGGTCTTGTGTATTGTGACACTACATCTAATGGCTCTGCTCTGTAGGAATTTTAACTCTGGTAAATGAGACAATGTTGTTCCTTCAACATTCATTTACATCCTACTCCCCCAAGGAGCTTGTGTACAAGCTGTTCTATACAGGCTTAACCTTTATGAAAATCCCACCTGGCTAAGGTTGAGAAAAATTCAATCTGAACCTGAAAAGACTTGCAGGTTCTTTAGCGCAGTGTTTGAAAGAAATTGCGAACATTCTTTACAGAGATTAACTGTCGGGGAGAATGTTGACTCCTTTGTGTGTCTGTGAACAATCTTTTGCTGATTGAAAATTCCAGGAATAAATTGAATTAATGTCAATTCAGTTACATTTTGGAGTCTTTATTAATACAAAGCAGACTGTGCTAGTTCTTTATTTAGATATTTTTTTGTCTTCATTTTATGAATGATAACATCATTCATTTGGAACGGCTATTGCATGAGGGGGACCAAGCATGCTATGAATCTTTAATAGTTATATTTGTGAGTTTGTTTGTTTGTTTGACATTGTTAGCTGTAACATGAAATGTTACATCTCAGTGGGCAGTATTAACCAAAGCAATAACACCGAACACCCACAGAGAGACACTTCAAAGGGATCTCACACCACTGTGTTCTCAGACTGCACCAGATTCACTTCTGGTACGTTACAAATGTAATTTAGCAGCCCACACTGTAGAGAAACACAGCCCCTCCACCAGCAATAAAGATAAACAAACAGAGCGGCTAGAAAAGAATCCAACTAACCCAAACACTTGTAATGTTGTTTTACATGCTCTGTGCACACACGGCATGGAAGCAGAAGAGGCAGCAAAAAAAATACAAAAAATCCACCTTTCTGTTTAATACCAAACTTTCTTCATCCTTGGAGAAACTTGCTTCCCTTCCATATGGTTCCAGTGTGGGCCACCCCGGATCCTCATCATTCTCACCCATCCCCTTCTCCATCCCAGATGAGACTCTGCAGGGGGCTGTCACCTGGCTGTGCAGGCCCTTTCCGTGCTGCCTGTTATCCCAGTGCCTGCCTCTGGGCCATCCAGCATGCCACAGCCTGTCTCCAGGGACAGCCACTCCAGATGAAGAAGCTAGTGGGCTGACTTTACCCCTCACTCCTCTTGACATTGTGGGTCGCAGCAGGTAGGCTTCTCCCCCAGGTGTTTGCACAGAGACAGCAAAGGCAGGATATTGTGATGTAAACAAACCCAGCCCGTTCGCCTTAAAGTCTGTGAATAACTCCACTTGAATGATAAATTGTGCCAACAGTGAGTCTGCATCTAAAGTGGCGTGTACTTTCACTCTCTCTCTCTCTCTCTCTCTCTCTCTCTCTCTCTCTCTCTCTCTCTCTCTCTCTCTCTCTCTCTCTCTCTCTCTCTCTCTCTCTCGTCAGCCAGTGATGACAGCTGTGGGTGGCTGAGCAAACTCACAGACCGAGTGAACGAGTGGCTTAATCC
This sequence comes from Osmerus mordax, assembly GCF_038355195.1. Classification (NCBI taxonomy): domain Eukaryota; kingdom Metazoa; phylum Chordata; class Actinopteri; order Osmeriformes; family Osmeridae; genus Osmerus; species Osmerus mordax. The sequence continues at coordinate 4,822,902 of NC_090077.1, read as the reverse complement.
CAGATAAGATCTTAATGAAATTGTTATACAAAAGATTCTCTGTCTCTCCTAAGCCCAATATGTACACAAAGCACTAATCATCCATCTAATGATCTTTGTTCCGGGATAATGACTGGCTATTGGTTCTTGTTCATTCCACACACAAACAAAGCCAAGCTTTAGCATGATGATGTCTTTCTGTGGTTCTGCTACACTGAAAGAGTACAGTACACTTTTTTTTCAAAAGAAGGGTTTATGATCCGGGGACATTTGGGTGTCCGTTGATTCACTCCATTTACTTTTTTGGTGTGGCACGATCCGCATGTTTTATCTGCTTTATCAAAGAATGCATGGTATGCCATGCTGACGAAATCTATTCACTTCATGGGTCTGAAGCTAAGCAGGACACTGTATAATTTATTAATAAAAGTCACTCAAACCAGCCGTGCAATTTTTCGATGAGAATTTCCCATTATAAGGCACTGGAAAGATTCAATGGGGTGAATAACATTGGCTCCTGATGCAATCACAAGGTAATAAGCAGACTAATTCCCCACTCAAAAAAGAATACAGCATGACCAACAAAAGCGGTGGTGATATATTTGAAAGCTCTTTTCTTTACTGTTTTCTGCTTGAAATTTCATTTTGCTGCTTTCAAATGAAAACCATTCAAAATAAAAATGACATAAAAACATGAAATAATACTAAGTACTGCACAGATCATTAAACAGGTGCCTAAAACATCCAATTGTATGGACTGCCTCCCAACCACAGTATTTGTACACAACCCTGAACTGCAACCAATAGAGCACTAATATCCTTTCATTTAAACCACACAACCCTTCTGCTCAAGGTATCATAAGCTTGTTGTTTAGCCTTTACTAAAGCATTCGTGTCAAAACAATGATGAATTAGCAGTGCAACGCGACACCTAACCAATGCAGACTTCGCTATCTTATCTTCTCATAGGCTATTTGAAAAGTGTAGGTTACTTATGCATCCAAATAAATCATTTCTTATCAAGGTACATAATACAGTGTCTCCACGCAGCAGGAGCGTATCCAACAGGGCTTCTCTTCTGAAGCTCAGGAGTTAACCGTCCTCCTGCTCTTAGAAATTCAACTCCGACTTGCGGTTCACGCAGGACACAACAGAGCTCAATGTTGTCTGTGGTGCTACTGAAAAGGATTCTACATGCCTGAAGATTTGTAATAATGTGGGTTGATTGAAATATAGTGCAATAGGCCTACTGACATAATCAACTTAATATATATATATATTCTTTTTAAATTATTTTTTTATTTTACATTTAAAAGAAGAGCTTTTTTTACGTGGCTGAGAAGTTTGAATTTGAGGCCTTGATAAATGTCTTGCTGACTAGCCATGTGTATTTACACGTTTTCATTTACCTCTGAGCCCAGGTCTTCTCTCCTTGAGGGGCTGTGGTGGAATTGCCAGGCGCATCCATCATCTAGCGTTAGCTCCTTGATTCGCTTGCTCTCTCCTCTCTTCCATGGACTCCTGTGCATTGACCTTCCCCTCGGGCACCATGGATAAAGTGCTGCGAGAGCTCAAATCGAGCACATCCTCCACAGCCCATTCCAACATCCCTGAGGTAGCGTCAGTTTGAGCTGTAATTAATCGCCTTTCCGGATCCCTGACGCTCTTGTGTCAATCGGCGAAGAGCTTCTAAATGTTTCCAACAAGCTGCTGGAGTCGAGGAAACAAAAAAAGAGGGACAGGTTATGTGTGAGCTTGATCTCTACTTTAAAAGAGATCAAGTTTGACCTGAGCTCATGCAAAAGTTTTGATTCTGCATTCCGTGTGGGGAGTGGGGAGGTGAAATCTGCCGTCTGTCGACAAACAACAACTATGTCAACGATCTCACAGGTGTGCTAAGAGGGATTAGAAGCTGTTCAATGTTGGCGCAGCCATTTCAGCATGAGATAACTGGGACACTCTTCATAAAGAAGGCAATGTTGCTCCCTCCATTAGTCTTCTTGAACTGGACCGTGCATTTCTATACTGATGGACGTGCAATTATCTACACCAACATACAACAATACTCACGTCACTATGATGTCACTCACGTATTACAGAACATGCACTTGTTGTTCAAACAGAGAGCTGTTAATTAAAGGTTTTAAGAAACAGGATCTTTCATCTGCTTTTGATTCACAGTTTTTATGACATGCGTTCAGACTTAAAAGATTTAGGAAGAAAAGAGAGAAACCATCCCATTATCTTTTACGATATTGTTAAGATAATTTCTATTCCTAATTAGTTAAAGGTTGCCAAAACCCCAGTACAAAGGAGATAAGGTCAAATAACTTCTCTTTGATTTCTGTTTTATTTCATTTATTTAGTTAATTTATCAAGATACAATGGCCTTATATAAAGCTTATTTTAACCAATGTGCTGTTCTGATTTAAGTATGATAAAAAGTTATGTTCTGAATAAAAGTATGGAATCGTTCAGTAAGAATATCATTTATGAGAATTTGGAGGAATTTTGGAACGTGAATGTCTTGTTCCATAAATGATCTAATCTCCACTGTTGTAATAATTTTATTATCGAGACTCAAATATTTACTTGTTGACGCTGGTTACTTGCAGGAATGCTTTTTAATGACATAATCCAAGAGTACACAAACAAAAAATGTGTTAATAGTGATCAAAATACTGCACATGCTGTGGAGATCGTTCAACCTAGGATTGAAGGATGTGCATTGATGCACAGGACCTGCGCGTCAATGCCCAGTGGTTTCTCATTTCCCTTGGTACTGCATAAGTCCCATTTTACGAGTTGGCATAGAAAGACTTAACATTTATCACAAGCAATAATACACCAAATGACTATAAACACTCAATGCCATTGTTGCAAGTATCCTTGTGTTTAAGCAGTACACATGTGAGAAAACCCCAGGAATAGAGCCTGGGCAGAACATGATTTATTGGGTACAAGCAGAATGCATTGTAAACCTGAGGAGAGGCAACTTTTAATGGATTCTCGGTAAAAGACAAACAACTGGAAGTGTTCCTGTCCAGGTTATTGAATGGGTTCTGGGCCCCCAGCACCTACCAGGTTAGCTGTCAAAGATTTAACGGGGCTTGGTTGTTTACAACCGTCTCTTGAATCCTCTCACTTTTTTTCTTCTTTCGTGCGTAGTACAATGTGATGTCAGGGTCCTGTTCTTTAGATGAATCCTGTTCCCTGTTTTTGGCTGCTCTGCTGCCATCTTACGTAAAGTCGTTGTCAATCTCGATGTGTCTGCGCTGGGACGAGAATAACGATGTGAGGCCACATCGACGCGGCAAAAGAGGAAAAATCAATGGCACTTTATTTGAAAGGAGCTGAGGTATGAGATTAATGAAAATGTCTCTCTTTTGCAGGAGGCCACCTTTTCCCTTATTATGTACCTGATCAGTGAAAGCCTATGGCCTTGCTTCCTGCAACATAGAAAGGAAAAAAAAGGTGTTATAAAACAGTGCTGTCAATTTGGGGACTATGTCTGAATATATGTCATATTTGAGTTGCATCAGGTGTAGTTCAATGGCATATTTCCTACCCGGCGGTTGACAAAACTGCAAAAGAAGTAGGTCTCTAAATAGATTCCATTGGGACGGTACGATTCTGGTTTTCTCTGTCCTCTTGGATGACTGTGAGGATGTTTGTGTCATGCAGACAAATGATGACACATCCCCCCCCCCCCCCCCCTTTGAAGGACTTTAAAAACCTGTTCATCGCTCATCCCCAGGGCAATGGGACAATCTACAGGTAGGGAAGATAGATCCTCTCGCTTTAAACAAACATTTTCCAACAACAGGCCACCAAGGGATAGATGCACTGAAGGAGGAACGTTAGGGAAACATTTCTGTCACAAAAAGTGAAAAATACTTAAATCATACCTATACATATTGGCATTTCATCCACAATCTGAGTTTGCGTAGGCTCACATCCGAGGCTCATATCAAAATGAGTTTGGTATTATCTTTAATATGTTATAAGCGTTTTGTGTGTGTAATTGTAATTAGACACTCAATTTGTCATATCATCCTCTTCTCCCTAATCCGTGACTTGCTCTCTTCCCTGTCTGTGTGTCTGTGTGTGTGTCTGTGTGTGTGTATGTCTGTGTGTCTGTCTCTGTGTGTGTGTGTGTGTGTGTATGTGTGTGTGTGTCTGTCTATGTGTCTCTGTGTCTGTCTGTCTGTGTGTGTCTGTCTGTGTGTCTGTCTCTGTCTGTGTGTATGTGTGTGTGTGTGTGTGTCTATCTGTGTCTGTGTGTGTCTCTGTGTGTGTCTCTGTGTGTGTGTGTGTGTGTGTGTCTCTCTCTCTCTGTGTGTGTGTGTGTGTGTGTCTCTGTGTGTGTGTGTGTCTCTGTGTGTGTGTTTGTTTGTGTGTGTGTGTGTGTGTGTGTGTGTGGACGAGGCTCCAGGCTCCACTCTTCCACACCATGTCTTCAACCCCACCTGTTCTGTCGACACACCTGCGGTTCATCAACTCAACAGTACTACTCAACTCCAGTTCTCCACTCACTCACCGGCAGATTGTTTTGTTGTGTAACCACATCAGTCTAGTTCTCGCCCGCTTTGCAGTGCATGCTCACAAATAGAACAAAGACTGGGTCACCGTCCCTAACTATTTTCTCCTCCGTTTTTGTCTACCTACAGGTCCTGTCTGCCTGCTGGTCTACCAGGCCTACCTGCCCTACCTTTCTGCCCTGCCTAGCCGGGTTGCCTGCTTGCCCGGCTAGCCCAGCACACTCCTCCTGACTTGCCCACTGGTCCACTGCCTTCAACCCTTCATTTAATGCCCCTTTATTTTTAATGTGTGTCCCGTGATGTGTTGTGCGCTTGGGTCTGCTAGTCAGCCTCATTGTGAAACATTGTGAAATTGTGACATGTAATTATACTGTTTAGGCTACTATTTCAGATGATCCTACATCTGTGCAGTAATTAGTATGCGCACCATAATTAAGTGTTATACATAGTACAATTAAACATAATTAAACATTGATTTACTTGTCTCATCTTTCTTTATATCTAGATAGGGATAGGCATTTTATGTCTCTGGAATATTAACATGAAAAAATATTATGATGAATGTGAAAACCCCCAAAACAAGTGTAAGGCATGTATCAGCCTTTACGTAATAGCGACCCAATTTAATGATAAAAACATGTTTATTTAGGAGACTCGTATATCCAAAGTGACGTACAGTATACAGGGCTGATTAGAATGTGCAACCTCTTGATCTGTATAGCAAGTACTGTAACGTCTGAGCCATACCCATTATTTCGACCAAAAAGCAAGTCCAGGGCATGTCATTCAGCTCATGATCTCTCCAAAGCTGACTTAAAAATAGTACACTGTTTGTACATCTCCTGGAGCCCCTTTCAACTGCTGAATAGACCATCCACAAAGGAAAAATTACTTGCTAATGGGTCCAACTGTTCTGCAAGCAGCATGGCCTGGTTCATATAGCAGTGTCTCATTGTTTAAACATATTATTAACTCAGCAGGTGACGGCATAATTGCTCCATCAAAATAGCCCGCGGGTGAATAGGTAAAACGAGAGCGACAGGGTTCAGCACTGTTCAACTTTCAACTGGCACAGCTGGTGTTTATTGTGCATTTGTGTGTGTGAGAGAGAGCGAGTGAGCGAGACCACAGGTATACAGATGTGAGAGAGGGTGTGTGTGTGTGTGGGATAGTGTGTGTTTGTGAGTATTAAGTGAGTGTGTCACCTACAGCAAGGACTCCCATAGTTTGGATTCGACCCTGAGGCATTATTTTCTCCCGCAGTTGCTTCTCTACCCAGATAGAAAAGATTGTAAGGCAGTGTGACGTGATCAAGATGATATCTGGTTGTCAGACAATCTTGTCAGCTCGTAATATTCCTTTAATATTCCAGACATTTAGGAAACGCAACTTGTATTAATCATCTCTCATTATTTTTTGGTGTTCGTACCTTAAAGCAGGAGGATTCGGAGATGGTCGAAATGGCCTCATGGATTTCCTAAAAAGACATACTCTTCCCTGCCATATGTGAATGTCAGCGTGTCAACGTGCTGTTGCCTCTGAGAGGAAACGCTGGCATCACACGAGGACATTGTATGCATGTAGGTTAGCTACATGGGTGCATGGAAATCTAGGCTTGGAGGCATTGTGCTGGTTATCAACAAAATCAAATGGGATTGTGCTCGATGTCAAAGTATAACTTTGATGACATTTTGAATGATAAGGAGCTTTCTTGCTTTTTTGGGGGACAAGGAAACCTGTAGTGGTAGTATTCTATTCCATGATTATTCTATTATCATTAGTATTAATAACCATATGAACATGGACATGAACCAAGAAACATGCTACAAAAAACATGAACTGTCAAACAACGACTGACCAAGACTAAACAAATGACAGGGACTTAAATACCAAACCAAACAAGACACAGGTGAACGCAACAACAGTACCGAGACCACTTACAGGCAATCAACAAGAAACCGGTGAACCTAATAAATACAGAACACAGGGACACACTAGGGCAGGCAAACTGTGGACGTGAGACTCAACAAGCACATTAGGTTTGCATACACATTATTACCCAACTGCATTTGGGTAATATTAATGTTGTTTAATATTAACATTATTAATGTTTGGTAATATTGTTACCCAAATATTTTAAGACTTTTGACCTTGTAGATTACTGGACAGGCAACACAAATGGCTGATGATTTTTGAGGCTGTGTTTTGTCCACTATGCCCTGGATTCATAAAACTGCACAGAACCATCCAGAAACCATGGCAACCTACTCTGTCTGCCTTGACACAATTGTTGTAGCCACTAGAGACCTATTCTTTTTTTTTTTTTCTTACATTATGCAAAGCGTTGGTATAGAACCCTTTTTATGCATATAGATTTACCATCAAAACCTCGAGACCTGTTCCCTTCTGAATTTCTGGGACAGAAATGTTGCTGGGGCTCTAGTAGCCTATGCACAAAGCTGTGTACATTTGATTGTCTCCCCCCAGTTCATTTGTTTTCATGTTTAATCTGAGGATTGTGTCCCTTGTATTAGAGCTGAGTTGCCAACAGCTGAGATGAAGGACTCGACAGTTAAAAAATCCTGACATGAATATTCCCACACAAAAAAGATCATGAAGTTTGTTCCAAAGAGACACCTGTTTTCTTTTTTTCGCAATCAGAGAATTGCTTCTGTTGATTTGGCAGGGTTCAAAACACTGTCTTTTCACTCCAATCTAGTATGCGGATATGGGTGCTACATAACCTTTTCTGTAATTCAGAAAAGAAATACAGCACATGCCCAAGTTCTCCTACGCGTTAATTAACTTGATTGGAAGCTTTTTGAAATGCAAACAATGTTATAACTCAAACAAATGACAGCCCTGTGAAAGGACAGGAAGCCACAAACACTAACCAACTTCACAGACCAAAGAGTCGCACCAGTGAACTCGGCAAAGCAAAATGAAGAAAGGCAATTATGATAAATCTAGAGAGGCCCAAACTATAAAAGGTAAAATGGTTTAATCCCGAAAAGGATCTAGTGTGGGAAATGCAAGACAATCTTCTTGTGCCTTTAAAGCCAAGAGCATGCTGACAGAATGATCCTTTTCCTGGAATAAACGTAAATAACCTTGGGGCTAATTGGGGCTTTGAACCAGGGCTAATCATGTGAATATTGAGAGTTAGCAATGTAAATAATGTATCAGCCAAGTAGCAGCAGAAGCCTGGTGTTTGCGTTTACAGTCATCCCCTCGTAATCTGGACAAAGCCTTTGGTGCTCAGGCTGGTCCATGTACGAGGATCGAGTTCTGGGGCTCAATATCACACTTTAATATGTGTGAATCCCTATGGGTCCTTTGTATGGTTGTGATACAGTATTTATTACATTGCTATTTACAAGCATCAAACGACTGGAGACTTTTACCAAGGTTACCCTACTCAATATATAACTTGTTTTGTGGGAAGTAAAAGAATCTCAGAGGTTTATGAAATATTCCTTGTAATGTGTTGGTCTTTTGTGTCATAACATAGCATTGAGATCATGTTGTGATAATGTACTGCAGGTCTCCTGCACATGCGATCATACAAGATACCTATACTGCAAGTCTTTATGTACAGAAACCGATTCACACACCTTGAGAGAAAAGGCAAAACTCTTGTTTATAAGACATCATAGTTCATGCAACCGTAGGATTCCTTAATCTTGATTGTGATGATTCGAAATGGCATGTCCATGGCAGGGGAGTCAGATGGTTGAGCGGTTAGGGAATCGGGCTAGTAATCCGAAGGTTGCCAGTTCGATTCCCGGTCATGCCAACTGACGTTGTGTCCTTGGGCAAGGCACTTCACCCTACTTGCCTCGGGGGAATGTCCCTGTACTTACTGTAAGTCGCTCTGGATAAGAGCGTCTGCTAAATGACTAAATGTAAATGTAAATGTCCATGCGGTGAAACAGGAATCTGTCTGCAATCTCAGCCTACCATCCAACCCACCTGGGGTCTCATTTATAAAACTGTGCGTAGGATTCCTACAAAAAGTTTACGTACGCCCAAAAGCCTAAAATGGCGTACGCCCACCAAAAAATCTGATTTATAAAACCGTGCGTACGCGCACCTGTAATCAATGTTCCCTTTATAAATCACAGACTACCCACAAGTGTGCGTTTGTGAATCAGCATTTTACCCCGCCCTGAACACGCCCATTTTTAACCATAAATGCTCAATGCAAAGCACGTCATGAATCCTAATCCAGTATATTAGTGGCCCTGGCATGCGATTGTTCTTACGTTACGTTACGTTGAATCATGGCGTCGGGAGGAAAAATAACAAAAAGGCGCAACTTCTCAGACGCTTGACATTGAAACACTTGGAGGCGAGAGGTGGAGAAGCGAAAAAACACATTAGGCCTATTAGGTGGCCACAGCAGCGGGATCAGCAATAAATAAAAAAGCAATGCGAGGTAACAATTTGAAAACAAAAGCGTATCCGTAAACACACGTTACTTCATGCCGGTTGTGTTATGAACAGTATTAAAGTTTGGACTGATAACAAGGACGTAGTGTACCAATTGCACGGCTGTATTTCCAGTTTTTGACATATGATGATATCTGCACAGTGTTAAAGAAATATATTTAGTTATAGGCTACCCTGTTTTGCAGTAAAGGTAGGATATGTGATGTTATCCTGTATTCCATGCAGTCGGGGCATCTCCCCCTCCTGCACAGCGCTGAATTTTGATTGAGTTGGATTTTGTACAAGGTGTTTATGGAACAATTATCACTCAGTACAAGCGCAAATAACACTGCTGGATGTAATCTTCATGATAATGATGAAAATGGAGTGAAAAAAACGTGTGAGGAAAACAAAATATATAAATATTACGAGTAGTCGTTCTTCCTACATTTACTTTCTGCAGTCTGACTACAGTACGGTCATCTGCATCGCCAATTTCCACCGTTTCAAAATGTGCGTAGGCCTACGGCTGGGTCAGAGTTTGCGTGGGGGACCGCACATTTTTCCGTCAAGTTTGTTTTTTATAAATCACAACCTTTGCGTGGGAAGTGGCGTACGCACATTTTCAGCCCCGTTTTGTGCGTATGCAACTTTTATAAATGAGACCCCAGGAATGCACCGTGAGTCCACTTCCAAACTGTGGACATCATGTGACCTCAGATCCATCACAGGTCTGTGTCCCCCTGAGACCGTTGGGCTAACAAACCTCTGTTTCTCTGTGTGGTTGTCTCCCTCGTGATCGCCACTGCACTGATTAGGTGGTAGGGGTGGGGGTGGGGGGGGTCTTGTGTGTGCCTCCCGTGGGCGGGCATGATAAGGGAGATTGATAACGGGGGTTGGGGGGCCGTTCGTAGCAGGTGGGTGGGGGGCGGGCGGGGGCTGATCTATGGCGCCGGGTCTCCGGGGATGAAGCCATCCCGGCTCCGCTCGGCTGCTCAGGGCCACCGGACGGCGTAATTGAGAGGAGATGTATTTATAAAGTGTCCTGCTCAGCAGCCACGCTGATTCTAGTAAATCTGGAGGGGAGCTAAAAGGCTGTGTCACAACCCAAGGACACTCGGAGGAGCTGGTCCAGAGGCTGGCAGTGGGTAATAAGGGTGTCACTTCGTCCCAGACTGAATTTCCTGCTGCTAAACACTGTTGCTGTCCCTGCTCTACGGTGGAGACCGAATGTTCCTGGCCGAAGTCCAAAACTGAAAGAAGAGAGAACTTCAAAACCACCGGATGGCCACGCGTGCCAAATCCACCAGGTCTGTCGAATTGTGAATGATGTCATTTGCAGACATAAACGCCATACCCAAGGGAAGTGTATGCATGTACACATGCAGGAAAAGAGAATATTCCCATTGTGTGTTTGTCAAGAACATTGAAGTGATCTCTGTGTTCAGTCAGCGCCCCTCCAGTTGAAGTATCATTGTTTTCCTCCAGGATAACTTACAGGCCACCCACCTCTGCTACAGTATGTAAGTTAAATAGAGATTATTCATTCATCAGATATATTTGCTGCCTTAGCGCATGTTCTGGCCTTTGGCTGAGCCTGTGCTGGGCTTAAACAGGAACCACAAATCACACCAGGGATATTGATTGGAGCTCATAACAAAATCTATATGAAATACTTTGAGGTATTAAAACCTGAGCAGGGGTTGGAGGAATGAAATGTCCCAATATGGGCAGAGGAAAGTAAAAGCCTATTTTCGATATTGGATCCTGCCAAGATGTTTGGGCACACTGAATGTACCGAAGCCTTGTGAATTCTCGATGTCATGATTCACTATAACAGCTTTGTCTCTGTTCAACAAATACCCAATGTCTTCTTGTTTGGCAGGAATACTATAACCCAAGCGAGGTTGTCATTAGCGACTAAGAAAGTTCACTACAAACACAGAAGAAGAAGGCCATGGCAAATTAGGACTGACGCTAATTGCTCAAAAGAGTCTACAAGCATTTGACATGGCTTCGGAAACACCAGGGAACACAAATGTGACATTAATGTTCAACAGATGTCTTTACAATTAACTAATTCCGAGGAGGGGGAAGGATAATGATACATGGTCTAATGTGCTTATAAATTCCTCTTGCTTAGACCCAAACAAGGCAGCCACTTTCAAGTTGCATGGTTGGAGCAGATCAAACAGCACTGATGTGCAAATGAGACAGGATATCCACCACAGGCACACGAGGAAACACACTGTATGGATATAAAGACCACACACTTTTGAGGGGACCTGCTTAAAATACAGAAACAAGACAGGACTATCGTTCCAGATGGATTTTTACCAAACCCACACGGGAATAGCAACATGATCCTCACTACGCTGTACTGGATGTCCTCTCACTGGCCTATATTGGTACAGGCTTGCAGCCGTTGCATCCCCATCTAATGCTCTTTTGTTTTTGCTTGAGCGTAGATTAAGCAGTTCACGTAAAACATTTGGTACATTTAAAAGCAGCAAATGAGACATTGGCAGAAGTGAAAATTTAAATGAACACTCAGTTTCATCGGGCAGTGTGGCATGATGTGCTTGAGATGTTTTGTCCTGTTATCCAAAGCCATAGTTTTTTTCAAACTCACAAGAGAATTATTATCAAAATGTACTTGGCTGCTGATAAGACCCTGGCTCTGACTGAAAGCATCGAGGAGAAGATGGGCTGGTGTTGGATTAGACACAAGACAAAGGAAATAATGCCGGCATTCCTGTGTGAGTTCTTTCCTGAAAACACTTCGACAAGGACATCTTCTTGGCATGTAACATGTTGGGACACCTGCTAAAGCAGATCTCCTGTGATATAGCTTCCAGTGGGAGCTTTAAGATATAGTACGTTAACAAGATCCTTGTATATTTATTGCATGTCAGACATATGGCAGTTAAAAATTATTTAAAAAGCGACATAAACAATATTAAAAGTGAAACGATACGATGTGTTATTCACAGGTGACACAAAGAATATTAAGTGAATCATATTAAGTATATTGTGTTTTTCTCTGGTACGAGGTTTGTGAGGGCTTTCTGGTCGCTTGCTTTGTTTACCTCAAGTTATTGGAATGAAGAAAGGGTCACAGTTTAATAGAACATTGAAAACAATATCAAAGACACAGTTCAATATCCAGAATGTGATTTTTATTTTACGAAAAAAAAGTGTGTACTGTATATCACCTTGAGAGCCAGATTTTTGGTGAAAATGTTAAGACGTGGGTAAATGTATTGCTATATTGGAGGGGAACATCCTTAATAAGTCAAATGGTTGATACATTAAAAAGGAATGGAATGAGGACTGAGGTAAATCAGGGAGGGGAAGGTGAATCTTTGGTCATTCGGCACCACCTTGTTCTCGTAGAGTGGTGTTTAACGAGCTCTCAGACGAGTTGGTCTCTTTCGTAGACCTCTGTCATGTCTCCCGTCACGCACACACCCAACCTCGACCACGTCCTCCCTTGGGTCATTAAATTCCCATATCAGTCACAGAGAGAGGAGTTTATGGCTATCCACCCCATCTCCCAGTCTTCTGAAAGCTGCCATACAGCTGGGGTGAGCCAGAGAATGCCCTGCCAGTTTATTGTTATTCATGGTGCCGTAGAAACCCTCTGTGGTAATGCTAGGATGGGGTTGGCTAAGTATAACTGCTATCAGCATTTCTGTCTCGAACTATGTACTTTTGTATGGCAAATGAACCGGAAGAACCACTTTAAGATATTGGTGACAGGAATGCAGCTACATAAGAGCCTTAGTGAGTAGTAAGAGGGATTAGGACTGACATATACTCAGCGCGGATGAAATGGAGGAGAATCACAGTCATTTGTTTTTTTTAAGTCTTGCCTGCTGCCTCTCTTAAGATATCTCAGGTAGCAGATGGCTGACACTGTCTTAAAACTGGGATTTCAAGGTTTCACAGAGTGTGTGGAATTCCCAATGCTGACTATAATCTTCCAATCACATAGCCAGGGTCACATTTTGTCCTTGTGTTCTTCAGGTGGCACTTGGTGGCGAAAAACAAAGACATTTGTCAGTCAAGGCCGGATCTACCATTTGGACATTCTGGGCACGTGCCCAAGAGGCCTTGGGCATAGAGGGGCCCTCAATGATCGGAGAAATCGTTTTTTTGGTCTTTTTCCGGCTACATAGAAACAATCAAGGCCGGATTAGTACTCCAAAGGGCCCTGGGCACTGAAGCTCATGCCCCCCCCCCTCCTCCCTACAAAGCGAGCGATAACAGCTATTGACACCCAGACAGACTCCACAAACACTAACACAATGCTAAGGCCCACCTTCATTCTTTGAACCTCCAGCCAGGCATTTCAGATCACGCACCTATTGGTCAAAAGCTGAATGACTAGTCCAGCTCAGCAGGCAGCAAGGATGCCTGTCCAATTTGATAAACTAAGTACTGCCAGCTCACTCACAAATCACAAGACAATGATACAATTAATTCAATCATCTCAAGGCAGTGTATGGCTCAAGACTATGGCAATATATTTTTCACTGAAAATCATCCAAGCAGAAGGCACACCATTAATTCTGAAATGTGACTGACTGAAGATACAACGATGCCATCACACAACACAGATGAGTGCAAGACAAAGAAGAGAAAAAAGCATCTGCAATAAGAAATATCCCCCTATTAAGTAGCTTTAAAAAAAAACTAGAAACGAAGCATAGGATGTCGAACTAGCCAACGTTATCTTGAAGCATCACCATCTACTAGCTATGCTTGGCCTCAGCCAACTGTGGGACAGAAGAAGATTTCTGCACTGTCCTTGATGGCCATCGAGTCCAAGCTGATGAGGGAGCTGGACTTGATCTGCGACTTTGCAAATAAAAAGACAAGAAAGAAGAACTTCAAAAGTAAGAGCTATTATGCTATCTGTGATTTGAGTAGAGCTAATATAGATAATCTGTTGTGACTGTATGTGACCAGATAATGTATTTGGGCCCAGGGGCCCTTTGGGGTACTAATCAGGCCTTGTTGTCAGTGAAAGGCAGTGTGGAACTTCTGGAAGGGTCCAACATACAATTTAGTTACACAGGACAAGGACGAGGGCAAATTGTAACTTCATATGTGTGGGTTGTCAGACTATAGATTACAGTAACACAATGTGTTTGTATTGTCAGGCTTTCCCAAAAAAACAAATGTAAACGTATGGTAAGCTGTGTGGTCTTTACAAAGCAGTCTTCAACAGACACTGTGTCACAAGATGACCTTTCTAGTGGAAGAATCCCTAATACTTGTAAGCCCTCAGATTCGGTAGATGAACTCTGAGTGTGTGTGTATATGTTGACCTTTATTCGTGCTCTGTACACATACAACAACTAACTCTGCCATTCTTGCAGAGTGATTGTTGAATGCAAGGTGATAAAAATGTTGACTGCATGAATAGTATCAATAATGACTTCAAACTTGATGTGAGATGAATCTCAATTACCCCAGGTTAACCAGGGAAAAACAACACGTCTTTTACAATTAAGAAGTAGGCAGAGATACATCTCTCAGATTCCCTGAGCGAAATTGACCGAGACATGGTTGAAGCCTGAATTTGCTTCCTGGCTGGAGTGCCCATCTGTAAGTATTTTGGTGTTCTGTGTTGGAATTTGACTTGTGAACTAATAAAGCAGAGGTCATTATCTGAGCAATTGATTTGACCTTGATACAGATTTGAGTCAAACACTCCTCCAGAAAAATTTCTGAGGCTTTGGTTTTCCTCGAAGTAAATCATAAACAGTTTTACTTTTACATTCCATGTGGAATGTTCTGTAGAACAATTTGGCAAAAGCGATATAACATGATCTGAGATCTACATAGACTTTGACATTTGTTTAAAGGCTACAGTATTAGACCCATCAATTCTGGTCCGGCTGCCTTGAATGCACAGTTTTTATCAGATCTCTACTGTCCATCGCAACTTCTCTCTGAGGTCTCACATAACATGTTAAACTGATTCTTTTGCTCAGTTTTGTGTGCCAGCATTCTCCTAATTGCTTATGACTGAGTGAGAGGTATCTGGAAAATCAGTCTAAATTACCGTTCTTAGTCGGTGGCCATGTACAATCTGACTGTGCAGTCAGCAGTCACTAGGATACAAAGTCACAGCATCTCCTCGATCCAGGATGAAGGCCCATAATGCTTCCTCTCTCCCTGCATCTATGAAATGTCATCATTTGCGCCCGTCACTTTCAGCAGAGTTCACCCATCTCCCCGTCTGTTTTCACTGCCAGCGAGTCCCTTAGAAGGGAGCCGTCAATAACAACTGTAGAGTCAACCGCAGAAACCTGGAGAGAGGCAGGATCGCGTTGCCGCTTCACGTGGGCATAAAATTAACTTGTGAGATCCGGACTAAATCCTGGAGTGGGCTCTTTGAATTTAATTAGAAGCCTTGTGTTACGGCGAAATGTTGAGGCGAGCCTCCCACTGAGCTGAGGGCTGGGATCTCACTCCACCTGCCCCCCCCCCACTCCTCCTGACACCTCTCTTCTTCACTCTATGTGTCCCTTCTTCATCCTCCTTCAGGGATTTATGTCTATCAGACAAGAATGCGTGAACAGGCTGTATTATGCTAGGCTGCAGGTGTTGAATTGAGGTATTAGTTTCCTAACCTGGGCTGAGCCTACTGCAAATGCTTTAAATCCGCACAGCTTCTCTCTGGCCCTTTCTGGCCCCCTCTCCCCAAGACCCCCCAGCCTGTCTTCTGTCGGAGGGAAATCACTTTTAGCCCATGTGCTGCTGCATCTCTCTGTCTTACTTCCATCCTTAGAGGGAGCATCTTTCTCTCGCATGGCTCGCTTTAGCTCTTTCTTTCGGTATCCCGGTGTGCCATTTGAGAGCTGTAAGCAAGGCCATCTTTCTTATCTCCTGTATCTCTCACATCAGCAAGTCTATCCCCCTTAACTCTCCCTTTGCTCTGGGCTGAGACACATGCTTTACGGACTGCTTTACTCCAGTCAGTTGTTGAAAGTTTTTTTTTTTTAAGTTTGTGATTTTGGTTGTACAGCAAACAGAAGGGGATTTTTTGATGTCAATTGCTCAACACATGAAGATATTGTAGATCCTGTACAGTGGGCCAATGTATATTTTTCCGAGAACATGTTTGTCAAATGTGTGATAATACCCACTGACACTAAAGAGAATGGCAATACATATCAGAAGAGCCCATTTCAGATGAGAAAACACAAAGAAAATATATTCATCCCATTAGCATTTTGATTGGGATCAGACACTTTTAGAGGGGTAGTTCTAAACTGCATTGATGTAGTCAAACAGAACAGTTTAAATGTTTAAAATCCCCTGTGTTAAAAGAGAGTTAAAAAGCAGCAATTATCTTAGCCGCTCCCCCCAAAAAGTTGCTGTAGACTTTCTAATCCTATAAACATAGCCCTTGTGACTCACTTTGATAAATAAACATTCCAATTAAGTTACACTTCACTTTAAGTGCTTTTCAGCACTATATGGAAGTCAAATGAGAACGCTAATAGCGTTCTCATTTCACCAGTTTCTCATTCTGCTGAGTAATGCAGCGTGCGGCCTTTACACATGCTCGACAGTGACAGACTCCACATCACTTGTCTCTAGAAACTTCTGACAGTCGCACTAGAGTTGAAAGTCAGATGGCCTTATCCTGACACAAGATGGATGTGGTGGAGCAGTGTTTCATGGTGTTTCGAAAGGTATCTATTTCACATTCCTTGGTGAGAATAGTGAGTGAGGGAGATTAGAGGCCAAGGCCTGTCTTTGTTAAGGATACTTGAGAGATTGTTATTATCTCTGGTTTTATTGAAAACCGACAATAAAACATTTTGTAGTCCAAGAACCACAGCCTTGAGGTCAACAGGTGAACAAGTTTCAGCTTTCTGCCATCAATCAAACATGTTAAATACAATAAACGTCAATGTAGTGCCATACATTTGAGTTGGAAAGTATTCCCAGGCACATAAATGAATGCAATTGATCTGTGGTCAATCTGCCACACACCGACTTGCTATGAAAATAGCACACATCACTTGCATCGCTTTTGACCTGTCCCTACATGTTTCTACAATGTGTCTTGCACTTGTGACAGATGCATGTCTGAGGTTGTTCGCTAATTGCCTCATTCTGTTTAACACTTTGCAGTGTAACACATTTGGTTGTCTGTCTTTTAGCATTCTCCTTCATATTCAGTTTTGCTCTCATATTTTCATATTCTCAACCAAAAAAATGAAAATATCCCAGGGGCCTGTCTCTTTTTGTGAGCAATTTGAGCCGGAATAATGCTGACACAAAAACGGTAAATGTTTCATTTTGCCATTTATTTCAAAAATATAAAAAGAGCTAAGCCTGTCCGACGCTTTACAACAATGCCTGTTTCATCTCTCAAGGCTGTGTGTCTAGTTTCTTACAATTCTTCTTCCTTTGAGCACAAAGCAGTAATATTTCCAACTTAGCTTTCATTTTGGTTTTGCCTATGGACTTTTCAATCAAGGCATGGCACACTTTGCTCGGGATGTAATCAATAATTCATAGGTGCTTGGCTTCCAGGCACGGGTGATGTCACAAAAGGCAATGCAATCAAGGAAAACAAGACACATCTTACAAGCAGGAACACTTCTTACTTAGCACAGCACCTCCAGGTTTCTTTACAACTGTCTTAATGTGTCACATGATTAAGAATGGTTTTTCGAACTATTTAATTCAAGACTGACCTTGAGGGACAAAATCATTGTTGGGGTGCTGTCTAATTTCACCTTACAATGATTGATTAATAATAATTTGAAGCTAACTTTGTTGATGATATGTATGATGAATGTTCTCTTGTATCTTTGCTATCGTTGATTATTCATTACTTACCAGTTACCTTCTCAGATAGTATCTACCATGGCTGGTTTGGATGGAAGTGTTAAAGTCATGTTGACTGCAGAGAATGCTACATTGTCAAGTTTTAAACTCGATGCATCACATCACCCAAGGTACATGCATAATAAGTGACTCTGCCTTGCTGTTGTCTAGAAAGAGCTGACTCTACATCAGATGTGCTGATATGCACCAGTAACAACTCTCCAGAAAATGTGCATCGTAGACTTGATGAAAGATGGAGGATTCAAATACTACACATACTCATATTAGGTTTGCACTTTCAGGCAGTTTCTCAGAAAAAAAGTGTTCTCTTACAATTCTGCTGTTGAATGCTGTTATAATATAACCAGGCAATGTAACACGCGTTTTTCATTGTTGTGATGAGTTTAGTAAAGATGAGACATCACAAATAGTCAGTCTTGACAAAATAGTTAGACGTAAATAGAAGCCATTGATATTTGATATGGTCACACATCAATGGGCATCACATATGAATGATACATCTGACCTTTCCGAGTTATCTGAAGGTATTAAATCTTTCATCATCCATGCTCTCATTTTGAAGTAAAATGTCAAATCATCCACCATATGAAACCATACAATACATTCAGTATACAGTAACACATTGCTGGTGTTTAAACAATGGTTGTAAGGTCAGGTTATAAACCTTTAGGTGCAAACCTCTTGTCTGACTTGCTTTGATATTCTTAGTGTCAGCATCGGGTGGCCTCTCGTCCTTATCCCTGACTTGTGGAGGGAATCAAAGAAAACCCTGTAGCTTAGCCCCTTTTGACAGCTGTCCAGTAAATTACCTGCTGCCAAATATGCTCTTTAAAACCGTTGTGAAGGCTGATTCTGAACTGAGAAGAATCAGCCAACTGATGTAATCTCAATTCATCAGCATTGCAATAAGACAATTTAAAGAAAGCCAGTTACCTAGCTCAAATTTAGTCATTTAGCAGACGCTCATATCCAGAGCAACTTACTGTAAGTACAGGGACATTCCCCCAAGGTAAGTAGGGTGAAGTGCCTTGCCCAAGAACACAATGTCATGCTACGCAGCCGGGACTCGAACCGGCGACCTTCTGATTAATAGCCCGATTCCCTAACCGCTCAGCCATCTGACTCCCAAGTTAGTTGGAAGTGTAAACCTTTGCATTGCTTGTCCTAAAAAGACCAGGAGTCTTTCTGCCTGATCGGTTGGCAAGTGATTCCCCTGAATCTCCCCAGTTGAAGGAATTGGCCTTTTGACTTAGAATCCATCATGAATGGGAACTGGTACTGTACTGGCATATGGTGTCTAGTGCCTGGATTGTCTAATGCCGTTCAGATGAATAGTTCTGGGTGAGCTGAGGTCCAAAAGCCCTCTCCTGTCACATCTGCTGTTGTTCTGCAACTGGCCTGTAACCAATCTTAATCCTGAAGCAGGCCACTAGCTTTAGTCTTAATATTTCTATTTTTTTATCAGCTATTTTTTCACGTTATTTTCCAAAACATATTTGTCTGATTGTGACATATTATCTAACCATCCACGTGTTGTAACACCATGACCTTTCTTGAATGAAGAAGCAAGGTTCAGTCATTTTTCAAAATGCTTTTGTGTCCCTTTCCTTGAACAATACGATGAACACTCATGCCTTTAGGTAGTCAGCCAGAACAGCATTTATACAAACACCAAACAACGTTCTGAACCATGCAGTTTTCTGTCAAAAACAAAAAGCCCTGGTCTGAAAAGCTGTCATTATACATGACGTGGTGGAAATACATGATGCATTTAATTGACAATAAGAGCAGCTTAAAAATAAGTACTGGGCATAACACTAGCTAGCTATTTGGACAGTGGATCAGATCAGAGAGAGCGATTGGTTTAAGTTCCTGAGTTGTTTCGACGACTGGCAGATTCAGGGAGGATAATCTATCTGATACACCTGCTTTTGTGATTATGCAAGCTTTCCAGCTTGCTGACCTTGAGCCCCCTTTGAGCCTCAACGTTTGTGCTGTAAGGAGGGATGGATGGAAAAGGAAAAATCAAGAATAAAGCTCTGGAGATGGTGTGTTTACTTTGAGAAAATCAAACTTAGCCAATGTATTAGCTGAAAGAAAGTCCATCTGTCTCGGTTAACCTCCCATTAACCTTTACTTTAATTGCTTTAGTGTTTGTACAGTAAGTCTGTGCATTAACACTATGGGAATGTAATGGTATTCTGACAGCCCTTCAGCCATTCCCTTGATTGTAGAAGACAAGGTATTATGGCTCCACGATAGAGTGGTTTGTGTCTAGGTTGTGGAGCTGATACGCATGCATCCGTCACCTCAGTGGACAAGAAATACGACTCAAGAATTATAATCAAAGACACGGAAGTGGTCTGCCATATAGTCTCTCCGGGGCGGGATAATCATAGGACATATTTCATATGGAATTCAAGGGTAACAGAAGAAATATAATCAACAAGTGTTATGCAAAATAACTGGCCAGAAGGTAATCTTATAAGTCGTGGTCAACCTATCAGGAGGCATTTTCCAGTCTCAGGCCCCAAATACCCCTGATCTAAGATGCCAGGCTCTGACTGGCCCATAGAAGGACCGGCCTTGTGACATATTTTTTGCTTGCTGAGGACACAATGAACTGTCCTCCAACTGTCCTTTTGGAATACAATTTTTACAGAGAAATACAAAGCCTAATACTAGGAAATGACAGTCAATGAATTCTATCACATAACATGGCACTGAAGTCCGGGTTGTACTAGCGGTTGTGATTAACATGGTGATGGTAAATCCTTTGATGTCTCCCACATGCGAAAACATAATGTCTTCATGACTTCATCTTAATTTCCCAGGATTCATCCAATGTTGCTTAACTCAACTTGAATGTCTTAAAACCTCTGACCTCCATTGCGCAATACCACTTGAGCAAAATTACCAGCCCCATTACAGCCTTTTAAGCAAATAATATCAATTAAAGTTAATTTAATAAACGCTTGTCCATCCTCTCCCAAGTGTGTCCTTCCATATTACAGATTATGTTGATTAATTGATTAATTTTTCTTCAAATATGGGAAGTCTTAAGAACAGCTTAGCATTGCAAAACCCACTACAGCACAAAAGCAGATAAAAGCTTTTAATTGAATTGTACCTCAGCAAAGAGGAAGAAATGTGAAAGTTGGAAAAAGGGAAGAGGGATTTGAAGCGAGGCATATGTGCCCAGCTTATTTGTTTATCTGAGCTGAGTTATGAATGACAGTATGCTCACTCAGGTGGAATAATATTCATAACATAGAGAAAGAGAGAGGGAGAGAGAGAATGAATTATGGATGACACAAAGAATTCATGACAATTCAAGCAATAATGGAGTGCAGCATAAGACTATAATATTTCAGACTCAATGCAATATTAGGAAGAGAGCTCAGAATGTTTGAAATGTAGTTGAATGTATAATTTTACACCCTTAAAGTCGAAGTTTCCAACAGTCCCAGCCCATGACACACACGCAGAACCCTGGCACAGAAAGCAGTCACAAGGTCATCTCAGACCATCTACAAATTTGGCCTCTGCATGTTTGCATTAATCAATAAACTGCATAAAGTTTCAAACCATTTCACATTGCTTTCCTGAAAAACATATCTGAAGAACCCATACATAGTTCTTCCTTTGACAGTATGAGATTGGGAGATGCGGTCTGAATCAATATTCATTGTGCAGCTTGTATTTGATGTGTGGCTGTACTATCTGTGTTAGTTATCCTGTCAGATAGGGAAAGTGAATGTGTATTTTTAGTGCATGTGCGTGTCTGCAAGGCATGGCGTGCTTTGGCCCATGGAGACAGAAATAGAGGTAGTAATTGCGGTAAACCTAGACTCTCAACACCCCAATGCACATGGACTTCAGCGCCCCTCAAGGTTACAGCGGACACTGGCAAGTAATTAAGATTAGGTTAATGGAGTTAGAGTTCCATAAGCCAACGTTTAATTGAAATGACTAAGCTTGACTTTGTGTTCTAGTAATGGATGAAAGGATACATAAAAACAGCGATTGAATTTCCATTTTACCTACGGGAAGAAAGCTGCGTGTCGTGCTCCAGGGGTCTGGCCACATGGGTGACCCATCAGAGACCCATCGTGACGTCCCTGTGTGTGTGTGTGTTGTTTTGTGGAGCACAGGAGAAGGTGAGAGGGTAAAGAGCGTGCCCATGCCGAGTGTGATGCCCACTTGACATCCCTTAGAGCCCAATTTACTAGAATGACATGCAGGGAGTACAGTACCATGACGTGGTCTGCGTGCCATGATGTACAACCTGTCAAAGTCACAGGCAAACCTTCCCCACAAGTTTCGGAGTTTAGAGGTCAGTAGGTAAATAGAGAACTTTGCATTGAAAGCATCCCAGGTTAAGGTCATATTTTGAAATGTGCTTTCTTGGAATAAACATTATTCAGTTTGAGACAGAGGGAGACGGAGTGTTTGTGTGTTTGTGTGTGTGTGTGTGTGTGTGCGTGCGTGCCTAAGGACATGCATGCATGAGTTGCGGAATAATTGTGTGTACCATGCAAACATAATGAAATCCAGATAGATTCAAAATGCATTAGTTTGCCCTATCATTAACACCACAAAGCAAACATTGGCACTCCCAAACTGAAGCAACTCTGACTTTATAGGAACCATCGGTTAACTATGTTGATTTACACATGTTTCATGACTTTATATATGTTTCATATTTGAGTTCAGGGACTTCACCAATCCACAGTTGGTGAACTTGGTGAACAGCAAAGAATATCTTGGAAGCGAAAAGTGTGGTACAATAACTCAATTGTTGTGTGAGTGTCCTCCACAAGCAGATCCATCGCCAGAGCAATGTTGCATATTGTCTCATGGGAGTACGTTGGCACAGCTTGAAAAGAATGGATTCACAAGGGAGAGAAAACAATACAGCCTCCCAGAGTGTCTGTCCTCGATCTAGTGGAGCAAGCCAAAGAGCAGCTCATGTAACACTAGGCAGGAGGTGATGTCAACAAGTTACAGTCGGCTGCAACATTCATTAGGCATGCACCTACAGTATAAGTCTGTCAACTTTCTTTGTTGAAGTCTTCTTGAAAGTCCAATGCAGATTTGATTTTGGCACTGTTTCTTGGTTAAAAGAACAGGATTGGACCACATTCTTTACATGCAACTCAAAGTTCATGTGTTGGTCAAAGAAGACTGTGGTTTCTGTGGCTCCCTCAACACTTGCTAAAGACCCAAACCGTTTTATAGGAGAACAATCTGACCATCTATCAATTTGATATTGCATCTGGACAAAATGTCAGCCTTCTGGACACAGCCAATTTATTTGATCTTGGATTTGGACAACATTTCAGCCTTCTGGACATCAAACTATCATTTGATATTTCAAATAGTTGAAAATCTATATACGGATCAATAATCGCCCAGCCTGTTTCTAATAAACATGCCTGTTTGATCCAAATGTATGGAATTACATCCTTAAGCACAGACTTTTTAAATACAGAGAGCAAAATCCCACCCAGGCGACAGCTTCAATGATATGGAGGAGATTCAAAAATCGCTAAACTTCATGTCGGAGGAGATAAGCACAGTGGCCAAACAACAAGCAAATCTACTTGACCTAATGGAAGATTTGCGTCAGCTGAAAATCCTAATCAAAGAGAAAGATAAGAGGATCGAAGACCTGGAATGGAGAGTTGATGATATGGAACAATATTCACGCATAGACGATTTGATTACCAGTGGGTTAGAAACCACACACCAAACCTATGCCAGAATTTATTTGACAGGAAAGACAAGCCTATACAAAGCAAAAACATTGCGCATGTAACATTCTTCCTCTGAAAAATATAAAAGTGAAGTCCGCAATCATAATTTGGTTTGTAAATAGAAAAACGTGTTTTTTGTGGTTTGTTTTTTATAAAACCGACACCAAATGTTAGGGAACCACTGTTTGAAAACTGACAGCCTTGAGACACTGAAATCACCCCAAATCTTCAGGCCTCTGACTAATGCTGCCTCAATTCTGCTTGCAGCTTTAATTTTTATCTGAAACGCTTTCAAGGCCTTTAATAAAGACTTCTGTTTCGTCAAGGTTTAGCTATAGGAAGTTATAGTACACGCAGTCCTTGATAGCTGTAAGGCATTCTTGCAAGATAGAGCTTACCAAGGTCATTTGGTTTGAATGAGAAGTATAGCTGTGTAATATCCGCATAACAGTGACCAGAAATACACTAAAAATGAATGATTAAGAAACCAAAGGGAAGCATGTACAGGGAGAAAAGAATAGAATCGAGGATTGGACCCTGGGGCCCACCACAAGCCAACAGAGGAGATGAGGAGACATACTCATCATCAGTGTCTTGACACTCCTTGCCAGGGGAAGGTACCAGAGAAGAGGAGCAGGAAGAAAATGAAGGGGAGGAAGAGGAGAACGAAGTATGGCCACCAGAAGTGAAATGGCACTTCATTTTCACTGGCACATGAAGAGTGTTATACATTAAACAGAAATAGTATTCTGTGTGTTTTTTCAGTATTGTATTTAATGTGAGCTGCATTATGTGGCCACTGCAATCAATAAAATGGAATGTTTTGGGGGTTTAATCTGTCTTTTACTATGTTTATCTCTAAAAACTTTAAATGTATATGTCCCCCTCTTATAGAGAGCCTTTCAGACAGGCTGAGCCGAGACAGAAAAGTGGGCATTTATTCATGCATTTAACATTTTCAAGTGAAACGAGCTAGGGCAAAAGAGAGAGAGAGACAATATTTACGATATTTTCCATTCACTTTCCCTCTCTTTTTCAACAATGTGTTGCCCACTTCCCCTAGTTCCATCCTGTGAATCCTCTGTTCAAAACACCTTTCACATCTTTTGGAATATTTATTTTCACACAAATCGATAATCAACCAATAGTTGCCAAAGATCTGTTGTGCTAAACAGGCACTATTCTTGTCACACGTTCAGGATAATGATAAGTTACTGTAGCTTACAATTCCACTATGCCATCCACTAGCATTGTTCTTATGCAATAGATTGAAAGACCCTCTGCAATGCATCATGTTTACTTGGCTCAAGGAAAATTCATTTCTCAGTCTTTTCCAAGGTTCATTTGGATAGAAGACAGTGTAAATAGACTTTTCTTGTTTTTGTTTTCTAAAGTGAATATTTCTCTTTCTAAAGAAGATTCCTGAATATTTTAGTCCCAGACCAGAGAACACAGAGGCTCAGGTCTCTATGGAGTTATCCTGAGATAAGGCTCAATGTTTGCCTGTGACTAGAGAATGACTTACTGCCGCCAGCTCAAAGCACAACCATATGTGAGACTTGAAGACAGATGTTGAAGGAGATAGCAGCGGGGAGTATCTCTAATTCCCTGCCACTTTTTAAATATGATTGAAGAGAGTGTCAAGACAGAGTTCAGAGGGCATTTGTAGGAAAAAATGAACTAACAAGTTAAAACCAAATATATTTTCCAGAAACTTGATAGACAAACTGGTCAACATTGTTAATTGATTTAGTTAGGTCACATAGTAAAAGGCTAAGAGAGTAAGACATGCACTCTGAATGCCCTGACAATTCCCATATTTAGTCTCACCTGTATACTAAATTTACTCTAAACTGAATAAGTGTGCTGAATCTGTCATTGCGTATAGGAGTTATGTTCACTTTGAAATACATACTTTGAGATTTTATCATTAAAGTGATTTCTTTGGACTTCACCAAAAAAGCGCTTTATCGCATCAACATGGGTAGAAAACGATTTGTAGGCTGCCAGTATAAATCAGGTGTTGATGTTCCACATTTTGGTGTAAAATCCACAAGGTCTGAGAAATGACCGCCCTGGGGCTTGGACAGACTACTAACTTGCCTGCCCACCACAGAGGCTACCCAGGCCTGACTGTTACACTTTTGTAGGAGTGATCTATCTTGATAAAATATACAGTTATTTTGACCTTGGTGCAGATACACAGATGAGTCAGAAAGAGGCTACTGAGAAGTCCTGGAGAATATACAACCATCCCTCTTGCTAGCCCTATTCATAAATTTACCACAATGAGATTGAAGAATCATCCATTATTGAGCCTTCAAAACACAAGGCCACAGAGATAGGGAGACCAGGGAAGAGAAAGGGAGATAGAAAGACAGGGGGAGACAGAGATATAGAAGGAACACATGGAAATATACCTTCCTAATGAGATAATGACAGGAGATAAACATCATGAATTCTAACAAGAAAACAATCCCTACAGTACTGTTCATTCATAATGGTGTGACAGAATCGCTCAATCTGTAATTATAACATATCTACAAATTGTTTTCTTTTTCCTTTTCATGTTTTGATTGGATTTGATTATTGTGGAGGTCTGTGTCCTTCAGGTTTCAGTTCATTGCTACAGTAATGCAGCTCTCATAACTCTCAAGTCTAAAGTCTGAGTTTTACCTCACTTGTGTGAGTGATCCATTCTCTCAATTAATAAACAGCTTCAGACCACTAATGTTGTTTTGTAATTGCTTGTTAATGCTTCGCCCATTCTGTACACATGTTCGAGCCCAAGTAGTTGATTGGGTTCAACTCTGGAGTGTCAAATTGCTTATTTTGTATCCCCCTTCACGCAAGTTATCATATTTCCACAGTAATTCATCAACAACCAATTCAGCTCTGTCATTGGCTGGGGAATAGTAGCCTCAATTACTTATTTATGGGTGTTAATTAAGCGCAGGATTGTATTTGAAGTGTTCTCTGGAGAAGGTTGGGTTAATCATTCTATTCATGTTGTAAATCAACATCTACAACAGTTAGTAAGGCAACTGATTAATATACCCCAGATTTACATCTCATAAAATAAGTCATTCCACTGACATTGATACTGGCCTGTAATTTATTGAATACGTGTAAAATCCCCAAATTACCTGTTCATAACTTTTGAGTTATTCTCAGACATGATCCTAACCCATAATCCTTATTTACTAACGGTTTTGAACTATGGACCATGCTGTGTAATGGCCTTCCTCTGATCACACTGTATTGGGAGTCTCTAACCTTGCTGGAGCTCCTAAGGCTGCACACAGAGGATTGTCTAAGGCCATGACTTCTACTAATCCGTTTTACAGAGCAAAACCTGCTGATATTCCAACTGGCATCAGCATGAGTCTGCTGGCCTGGCCTATGTACACTTGATGGGAGTGCTCTTCCTCGTTGGGTTTAATTAAGGTCCTGAGGTTAGGAAAGCGCCATTTGCACCCCAGAAGTCAGCTCGTGGGGTGCTGTGGCAACAATTAATTCTCCTTGTGCTTATGACAGTGACAAAATACCTGCTGCTGCACCTAATAACTCCTTCCCCATTTGGAATAGAAATATGGACCTACCATATCTGTTAAAGAGAAAAATGACTCCATGTTGGCGAAATATATATATATATGTATATTTATATATATATTTCATTTATTTATTTATTTTTGGGTGGGTTCACCTCCCTGTGGAGGAAAGTCTTAGAAAAATTGGATTCTGGGACTGAATCAATAAGTCTCAGTGAAGGCTTACTTTGCCTGATGGCGAAGGTAGGCGTTGTCCATGTGACTGTGTGGGGAGGATGAGGTTACACCCAAGGGTTGATTTGCGGTGTCGTGGCTGGTAATCAATGGATATGGGCCTTCGTCAACTCATCCGTTGATTAATCTTCATTAAGTTTCCCTCAGACATAATTAATTCCAACCATGGGAAAGAAATATGATCTTGCGGAAATGACAGAGAAAACACAGTGAAGAGTGCAGCCTGTGTTCTATGGATCAGTTTGTGGGCTAATTTAACTTCCTGCGATACAAGATGAATACATATTATGTTGCATTTCCTCTGGTTCTTTTTTGATTTAAATCATCATGTTTATTCCCATTTACTGTATTATCTTTCATTTGCATATTTTCACATCAATGCTTTCCCAAACTGATATATTACCGATAGGCCTGGCCTTTTTTTTTATCGCCAATTGCTTTGTGCATAAATGTACTCAGCAAAGATTGATCCTGACAGTTTTATTGCCAGTTTTGCATGTGTCAGATGCAGCAGACTACTACCAAACGTGCTTCTCACTATTCACACCAGACCATTGTCGGAGACTCATCTTGAATCCATCTGGATCAAAAGATAGGTGACACACCTGAAGCCATATTCCACCAGTCTCCTGCCAACTCCTCATGTCAAAAGAAGGATGTGTGGTGAATCCCAATCACACCAAAGGCAAATAATATATTCGGTATATTGATACACTTTATGCAAATATTCCTATGAAAAGCATAACAATCCCTTGGGGAAAATATGTCACGTTGAGCCACTGAAATATGCATCATACATAGAAAATGCAGCCCCTTCAACTCAAATGTTGAATTGACAATCAAATCCAATTTGTGTTGCTCAGAATAGACTTTGTCATTATTTACAAGTACAAAGGGTCTTCTGACAACACAGTCCAGCTTACAAATTCAACCATGCAAGTTGAAGAAGAATTGCCAAATGGCTTCATTTGGGAAAGAGCTACACTCACGAATGGCAAATCCCTCACATGCAACTTTCAACCACTTAAGTTCCATTTGGATTGTTTGGGGTTAGGTTGTTGTGTTTAAAACCACATACAGTAAAGAAGGTTTCTTTCCAATAGTTCCCATAGTCTAATTCTAGATGTGTGCTTTCCTCTCACTTGGCAGTACCCGCAAAAATACATCTGTCTCAACAAATAACCATCTTGTTTTGCCATTTTCCCTCCCATTATCATGATCGAACAATACAAAGAGCCATAGTGTTTCCTATGATACAATGTGCTCAAAAAAAAATATTTGGTTGTTTCTTTTTAGTTTTGTGGTTCCAATTCACCCAGTATCGTCAATTGTCCTCCATCTCATCTCTTCGATGTTCTGAGTGTCAGACCACCCCTTCCCCTTTGTTAATGAAATATCACAATTCATCTCCCCTGCTCTCGTGTCCACCTTTTCTCTTTGAGTCCTGTGGAGAGTCAGCCCTCCTCCCAACACACACACACACACAACCCCGACCTTACGTCCCCCATCTTCTCCCATCCTACAGGGTGGCTTTCTCTCTCCTCTCCAGCCCTGTTATTCATGCCTTCCCCCAGAGGCCTCGCTAACAGATTGGCAATAAGCTGGGTGGCAGGCCGCTCCGACACGTGTCCCCCCAGCCCCAGTAATGGCCTGTCCCTGGAGGGGAACCCTACCTGTCACTGATCCCACACCTCCTCTCTCTCTCTCTCTCTCTCTCTCTCTCTCTCTCTCTCTCTCTCTCTCTCTCTCTCTCTCTCTCTCTCTCTCTCTCTCTCTCTCTCTCTCTCTCTCTCTCTCTCTCTCTCTCTCGCTCTCTCTCCCTCCCCTGGATCCACCACTCCTCTCCTCCCTGCCCTGTCACCCTATCCACCCTCCACTCCTTTCTTAAGGGCATCCCATCAACGTGCCCCCCCCCCCCCCCTTTATTTTCTGTCTCCCGCCATATCTCTCTCCTCACGTCTTCCACTATACCCACTATCCCCACCCCCTCCTCCTCAGCTCCCATTGCATCACATAGTTCTTCCACACAGTCACTTCTCGGGTGCAGACCCTAACCTTTAGCCACTATGGCAGGACCAGAACCACACTTCCAGGCGTGGCACTCCAGAACCAACAGCTGATAACTGTCCAGACAGCATTCCATACGGCAGCCTTTAGTCACAGCCAGTCATATATCGTATGAATTGATTGGAAAGCTTGTGACTGGGATGGAATATGCCTTGAGAATCCTATAACCTTTCCAGTATATCTCCCCACATGCTCTGAAAATGACAGTTTAATGTTTCAGATTAGCCTTTTCCCAGAATGCCTCATGGTTTCAGCCCTGAACTCCAGTGGAGGACTCAGTGTCCTAAGCCCTGGGCTTTGGAAGTGCG
Organism: Osmerus mordax; assembly: GCF_038355195.1. Taxonomy (NCBI): domain Eukaryota; kingdom Metazoa; phylum Chordata; class Actinopteri; order Osmeriformes; family Osmeridae; genus Osmerus; species Osmerus mordax. The sequence continues at coordinate 4,793,149 of NC_090077.1, read as the reverse complement.
ACAGCGATTGATTGTCTTACCTTATTTTAAACATATACAACTAGGCTTACTCGGATGCAAGGGCACTTTTTGTTTGAGCTTGTTCTTTTCTTTTCAATATACATCTGATAACAAAGATTTCTATTAAATAAATGTTGTTCTTTAAAGTGATGTGCCTTTCACAGGGATGTGAATACAAAATAACAACTACCGCTCATGGTGACCAGGCAGCGGATAAGATCCATCCTTCACGGAAATAAATTAAGTTCTCAACCTTTTGCTGTCACCATCTCAACAACAAATAAACATCAAACTGGTAGGGATTTCTTTCGATTGCGTCAATGCAACTGGTTTTTGACAGTCTTTTGACAGTCACAACAGTATCAAAGGACAATGCTTTATTTATGTTCCAGTGGCAAATCTATTATTTTCTCAAGTGTGTGTGTAGTTGTGTATACTGTACGTGCACTGCGTATGTGTATGTCAGGGTGTGTACCATCACATAGTATTTTCCCGGATCTGTAGTTGTAGGTGGAATCTGTCTACAGGTCAGCTAAACAATACTGTATCATGGAAGTGGCAAGTTTGGACCTATTTAAAATTCATATCACAATAAAAACAGTTACTGGAATGCTATACATTCTATGCAGGTACAGTACAGGTAAAATATGTCACCATCTCAACAACAAATAAACATCAAACTGGTAGGGATTTCTTTCGATTGCGTCAATGCAACTGGTTTTTGACAGTCTTTTGACAGTCACAACAGTATCAAAGGACAATGCTTTATTTATGTTCCAGTGGCAAATCTATTATTTTCTCAAGTGTGTGTGTAGTTGTGTATACTGTACGTGCACTGCGTATGTGTATGTCAGGGTGTGTACCATCACATAGTATTTTCCCGGATCTGTAGTTGTAGGTGGAATCTGTCTACAGGTCAGCTAAACAATACTGTATCATGGAAGTGGCAAGTTTGGACCTATTTAAAATTCATATCACAATAAAAACAGTTACTGGAATGCTATACATTCTATGCAGGTACAGTACAGGTAAAATATGGCAGAGGAAAGATGGCAGATAGATGGCATGAGGAGAAATGAATATGTACAAAATGTATGAATGTGCATTGCTCCATATTAAGGACATACACTGTATTTTGGCTTGGGCACATATTCTCCTCACCATCCTATCCTACAATATGTCGAGTCTATTTCCACTTTCTCAACTTCTGTTTCTTCAGCCCCCTTCTTTTCTCCCCCGGTCTGTTCTCACCCCTCCTCTCCTCCTCTTCCATCCTGTCCTGTGTGTAATTAGCCAGGAGCATCTCCCTGAGATGGCTGTCGTCTGTTGCACACCCAAAGAGCTGGGCTTCCTCTGGGACCTGTCAGGGCCCGGAACGCTCCGCAGGTTCACTCATCTCTGCATGGGCCCTGAAGTGTGTGTGGGTGTGTTTTTGTGTGTGTGGGTGTGTGTGCGTGCTCCTGAGAGAAAGAGAGAGGGACAGAGTGAGCAAGAGAGTGAGAGTATAGAGCGAAACAGAGAGAGAAAGAAGCTTTAAAAAAACTGGGAGAGAGAGGTAATTCTCTGTCGCTGTCTTGCTGTGCCTCAGTTCCAACTCACCGTAATTAACATTTGATTGCTCGTTATTGCCCGCATTAACATCACACCATTAATATCAAACCATGTTACTTCATGGTATATTAATACTGTCAAGTTCAAGTTCTCATCTCACAGAGACAGCAAGGACCTCCAGCAGACGCCATGGGCATTAATGTCTCATACTAGCTCTGTACCTACTTTAGAGACACTGGACTGCTTTGCCACATCTAACATGTACCAAAGAAAGGACATTAAGCTTTACCACTTGACATAAACCAGAAGATCTGAAATCCAGGCAGCGATCCAGCAGTATGGTCTCACCACTGCTCACGGTAGACTCCAACAGAGCGCTCGCGCTAGATCTGCGTGCATGAGGAATGTATAACTAGTCAAGGAGTCACATTTCCAATGAAACCTCTCCTCTTAAGAGTTGTTGAGAAAAAGAGGGAACCATTGGTTCTCCTGGGAGATCTTAACGACAGCTGGGAGGATGCTTCCTGTCCCCTAAAGTCACAGCGGACACATGGGAGAGATGACTTGCCAGTGGTTTGTCCCTTCTGCTTTTGTGACGCAGATGACAGGCTATAATATCACTTTTCCTTCATGACAGTTCAATATCATTTTCATTTCCCCCCCCCCATGAAAGCTCAGAGACATGTTCAGCAATTACTGACATAGTGAGTGGATCTCGTTGGCAGGGGGGGGAAACCTTTAGAGAGCAGAGTTTGCCGTTCTCACGAACAGCATTTGAATCCTGTGCAATGTACAGTATTTCCATACGGGAAACGGATATATTTAAACACTATATCACTTTCACTGTGAACTGCAGTTGAGGTAGAGGCCAGTTTCGTTGTGAATTGTATTCCCATTTCCTCCAAAAATAACCTTAATGTGTATATTAGATGCAGCTGTGTGCGTTTGCAGACAGGGTCTGGAATGATCATATCAAACATAATGTTATACTATACAAACAAAATGGCTGCTCAGACTCTCCTTGTCTCGCTCCCCCGGGGTTACTTTATTGTTTCCTTATTCCAGATTAAAGCCCCATCAAGGTCTCCCTGACCTCGACAGAGCTAGCAGTGTGAGACGGCTCCTGCTTGTCTTGCATTTTTTGCCTTGGCTCTGGTTTCTTATCTGTTTCATTTTTATTGAATGGCTTCCGGTTGCTTTATCCCCTGGGTTACCGGGGCACGCCTACTCGCTGATATGGGTGAGGTTTTTATGCTGACTGAATGATCATGTGGCATCTCTCACAGCCTCTACACACACCCCTGTGTGCACACATACACACACATTTAATTCACACAGACGACACACAAGCTCAACTTGTATTCCCTTCAGGGTTTCATGATTTGTCACTTTAGAAGGAATTTCCTTTACTGATGCTTTGCTGAATCCAGTTTCTTCCTGACTCAAAACCGAAGAATTATTATTTAGGGTAAAGCAGTACAATTGTATGAGGTGCCGTTTAGGAAATAATTCAGACTGTCCTTACACATTTACATTTAGTCATTTAGCAGACGCTCTTATGCAGAGCGACTTACAGTAAGTACAGGGGGACATCCCCCCAAGGCAAGTAGGGTGAAGTGCCTTGCCCAAGGATACAACGTAAATTTGCATGGCAGGGAATCAAACCGGCAACCTTCTGATTAATAGCTCGATTCCCTAACCGCTCAGCCATCTGGCTAACTGCTCTAACTGCTCTAACCATTCAGATATCTGACTCTCCCTTCCACAAACACATGAAACACATGCAGTACACATTCACATATGAAACATTCACACGCATTCATACTACTGAAAACTCGCATCCACATGTCAAACACATTCACTTTCACATGTAAAACGTTTACACACACATTCATACAAGCCTACTAAAAACTCAAATCCACATATGTGAACTGCTTGCATCGACACATGAAACACATTCACATGTGAAATGTGAGAACATTTTCATTATATCCGGAAGTTATTTCAGTATATCTGGAAGTCATTTCAGTATATTTGGAAGTTATTTCAGTATATTTGGAAGTCATTTCAGTATATCTGGAAGTCATTTCAGTATATTCGGAATGCAGTTCAGATCACCACGTGTGCGTTTTAAGCCAGTTAAGTTAGTCATGGAAGATTTCAAACATGGTCGTGTGGTGACTGAATCTGGGGGGCTTGTTGAACACAATCTTATCATCCACGATGTGATCCACAACATTGCAACATCCATAAAAATAAACTCCTCTGCACCACGTACGCCCTCAAATACTGATCTTAGATCCTTGTTTCGGCCCTGGCAATGCTCCCCTGCATAAGGTTTACTAACATCCACTTAAAATTCTCAAATCCAACAGTCATAGAGGAATTATTGAATTTGGATTTTTATGGACTGTTTTAGTGTTGTGCTGGAACGAGCTGGGTCCTGTCCACCTCCAGTTGGCAGCACCTTAGCTTAATGAGACTGAAATACTATAGAGTCCAGTGCCCTTAAGGTGAGTTATTGGAGTCCAACCTATTTCTAACTGGCAGACAGATGCAAATACAATATCTTTCCTACTCTCTCTTCAAATTCTCGGTGTTAATGAAATGTCTAGACAGACTGCAATGTGTCCGCAGTGCGTATTGCCTGATAGATCTAACTTTGGTAAGAAAATGTTTCCAAAAAACGCTGCATTTTCTCTCCAGTGATGTTGATTTCCTCAGCTGCTGGTGTTCAGCATAACTCCAATCCAGTGGAGACGTTATGCCCATATATAGACTGTGATTACAGGCTTATCCCTGTTTTCTGGCACAGCATCTAGCTTGAAGTTCTGGCCACAGATGAAATCAAGTGACAGAATGCTGGCTGATGCTTTGCTGATGCCTGGCCTCAACGTTTGAGCTAATCAACACGGACATGGTTTAATGGACCATGATAATGCTGTCTCCCAAATCGAGGTGCACGCCAAATTGTGCGAGTCCCTATAGCAGCTGAACCTAACCAGTGAGCGAGACCAGAAGAGGGAAACAAAGCAAATCATCGCGTTGGTAAAAGACAAACACAACAGGAACAGCTGTGACACCGGGGACGTCTCATTCAGACCGAGCTTGGGCACAGGTGTGGCAGAGGTGGTTTGGAGTCAGGCTCTCGTGGTCCAGAGGTGCTAACACCTCTTCTGTGTGCCCAGCTAGGGAGGCAGGTTCATGGCAGGTCAAAGGAAGACTTAGAGCCCCCTCAACATTGACATCCAATTCAAACCTAGCAGGAGACGAACCTCGGTGAGCTATGTGTGTGTTCCTTTAAGAATATCATGGATCATGTCTGCATCTGGCCTTCTACTGTATCTTAGACCATTCCAGAAAAGAATGTGCTCCCCAAATGTGCTCCCCTACTGCCCTCTGCCCTCCAGCACCTGAAACAAGGACCAACACTTTGCTGACCCTTCAGCTAATGATGCACCTCTTATTGTTTGGGTTTCTGGTACAGTGCCTGGTGACAGTGCATAAATACCTAATCGACTATCTCTTAACCATTACTAATTATCCCACAGGAGGCAATTACAGTGGAAAGAATAGGAACAAGGCCTATCTCAACAAGGGTGGGTAATTACCACGCTTAATATTTTCACCGATATCAGATACAGTCTAGAGCACAGGCCTAAAGGCAGACAGAGCATTATTCTCATAACACTGCTTCTGCGCTAGGACAATCTGTAATGCGCTGAGCTATCAGTCCTTAGAGCAGGCCCGGGCTGACGTGTTGAAGAACGGAAAACCGTAGGGATTTGATCCTCTTATTACCAATAAACGAGCCTACGTGATGCCTTATTTTTATTATCCTTTCAGACTGAGCCCAATTAGAGAGTAAGAGTCTATAGAATCGAGCAGGGAGATCCGTCCAAATCTCAAGGGGTTACTCCCAGTGTGGGTTTTGGGCGACTTTGGTGGCTATTGCAGTTTTTGTCTTTGCTGTAAATTAGGGTAATTTTGTCTTTGTGTTTGCTCATTTTGAATACGGTCTTTTCAGATTCATGCTTCCAAACATTTCTCTGTTCAATTATGTATCTTTTTTCTTTTTTTGGTTAGGAAAACAGATGCCATGGATGGGTACCTCCTGTACTGTACCTCTGGCTTCTGTTTCCCAAGAGATGTACTGTACAGCCTCAGGGGGGTTGTCTAAAGCAATCATGCACATCTTATATTTGTTCTCCCTCCTCCCCCACGCCCTCCATTCACCCCACCAGCACCACCATCCAGGTAAGATGCCATTTTGAAATTTTAGTCATGCTGATGGAACAAGACAAGATTGGCTTGAGATTGAAAAGGTCAGAAATAATGGATGTCAGGTTTTAGAGAGCCATATTTTCCAATATGTCATCTCCTCTAATCATTATATTTTTGCTCTTCATTTTTTGTCTTTTTTTCAATGACGGCAGAAGGCTCTGCGAAGCCCAACAATTAGTATTTCATCATGCAATAACCTTTGGAGGTGTTCACCGTGAGGACGTAGAAGAAACCCTTGTGACTCTAAAATACTTTTCTACCAGTTACTGGGTCCATGTCTATCTGACATAACCACCATATGTAAAAAAGAAAATAAAAAAAATCCCTTTTTTTTGCAGATATAATGCAAGGTGTAGAGTCAAGAATAGTGTCAAAAAAGTCAGTTTATTTCAAGTGTAAAAACATTTCAATGAATGTCCATAAATGCCCCTTTCTGCTCTCAACCTGGCAACTTTGTCCAGTTAGGAAGCATTCTGTAGCAGATTACTTCTGAATTGTAACCTGAATACTTCAGAGAGTGGAGCCATTACTGACTGGGTTTCTACAGAGAAGGTGGTAATGGCTTGGCTCTAGCTCAAAGGGCTAATGGTGGGCTTTCTCAATGTAAGTGCAGTGGGGGTTTGACGTTCTTTTATATATTATTCACCGTGCCCTCCCATCAATAGATGTCAGACCTGACTTCGCCATCATAAACATAACTATGCCTTCTCTACTTGTACCTCCAGTCACACATACGCAGACACACACGCATACACTTTCCATGGTAGACAAACTGTACACACACACGCACACAAGTCCTGCACTAAACACGCCAGGAGGATGAGTTTCTACAGGCCATTAGCAGTGACCTTTCCGTGTTTTTATTCAGCCATTACTGAGGCAGCCTGCCACAAAGCTTGACTCAGTTGCTGATGAAGACAGAAAAGCAGGCAGGTTTGTCCTGTGCGAGTAGTGAGTGTATAGACTGGAGTAGTGACAATGGTACAGCAGAGCCATGCATGGTAATGGTAACGAACAGAACGCTTTCAGTCTGTCAGACTATGAGTCATGACACAGCACTAAGATACTCGGTGGGGGTCATTGAAAGGCATCTTGGTTTTTAATATTCTCTTCTAGTTAGCTCCAGGCTGCAGAAGTGACACAGCTGATGAAATGAAGGCCAAGGGGAGTTGGTTTCTTTGGACGAAATGATTTAAGATTCTTTCTGACCCAGAGATGCAGTGACATTGCCAGAAGAACTAGACTGGGTTTTTTTATGTTGTTTTTTTTCTGCCGTCTCCCATCTCAGTTTTGTGGATTTTTAAATACCAAAACACTTTCTCAGGCATCAGCGAGGATGTGATGCACTCTTCACAGATACCCAGAGAAGGAAGTTTAAACGGCATGAAATTGGAATGAATTCACACATCATCTAAGCTATCTCCAAGGGTTTTCATCCGTTCTCTAGATTTCACCCGACACACTATCAAGAGAACTAACGCATGAAATGTTACTTAAAGGAACGGGCCGATACTTTATACCACAGCTCTGAGGTCAGACCATTCTGCACATTTGTCGGTCACTTAATTATTGAATTAAAAAGATCCTATTCAATTAGAATGAAACCTTTTTTAGTCTGGGAGATTATTCCTTTTGAATGAAACACAGTGCATTTTTGCAGATTGAACATTGTGATCCGAATGATGTGTGATCCAGCCCAGCTGTTCCCAGACACAAATCTCACGCAGGCGTTTGGTCTAAAGCCATTCCAAACAGCCGTGGACCATAATGCAACTGAAATTCTGGACTTTAAACCTAATGACTACAATCCAAATGTTATGATTTGGACTCACCCAAAAATATTTGGGAGTGAGTAAGTAGCATCTTTTATTGTTAAGGTCAGCGAGCAAATAAAAAAAAAGAAAAGGTTGTTGTTGGATGTTGAAGTTTAAAAATTAGAACAACTGAGATTTGAACTGCTTGCTAGTTTGATTTAGCCTGGGAACCAGACAGATCTATGAGCTCATGTCTTATTTGCTCTGGCGTATACAAGTCTGGCCTCCTTCCCATTCAGATAGACTTCCAGCCAGCCTGGCTCAGGTCAGACCAATCACAAACATTTGTCTAATATGGGACAGGTTTGGTACGATGACTGTACAGAGCAGAGCCGATTAGCCATCTCGTAAATAACCAAGATGGCGGTTGTGCTGATGTGGAACGGTCTATTGAATCCACAATTGTCACAGTGTTAAATAAACTGGATGGTATGTTTTCTCTCAAAGAAAAAACAATTGCACTTCAAGTTTTTGTTGATGAGAAAGATGTGTTTGCTGTACTTCCCAAAGGATTTGATAAACCACAAGTTTTGTTGCTCTGATTGGCTGTAGGTCTGTTGCTTCCAGAGGTATTTACAGTAATTCTGCGACAGTTGAAAACGCCCCTTGGAAATCGAAAATGAACGGAAAAATAAAATATTCACTGGCGAATTGGTTTGGCGATGCAAGACAAAATTTGATCGGAAAGGTATGTTGGCATTTCCAATGGAGCCTCGGAGGCAACATTTTCAGCCTGTTCTCTAAATTGGATTTCAGAACTCTGGAAAATGCTACCATGCCAACGCAAAATTTATTATTGGACTTGAAACGTTGCCGTACACAGCAAGGTAAACGGTCAATAACTAATTTTCCAGGGTCACATCAGGTAATCTTTCCAAAAGCCAAAAGCTACCTGGGTCTAGTTCCCCATTCTACAGCAACAGTTTTTCTCATCTGTGTGCTTTTTTATGTCTTTAAAAAGACATACTGGTATCAGTTTCTGGCTCTGAAACTAGTCAATGCATCACCTGTCGAGTGTGTGGTTGTGTACAATGTGTGTGTGTGTGTGTGTGTGTGTACAAACGTGTGTTTGCGTTTCATATAAAAAGAGAGAGCCTTCGAGAAAGAGAAAGCATTCGAGAAAGAGAGAGAGGGAGGAAAGAGGAACAGCTGCTCCAGGTGTAATGGGCCCTGATAAGGACACAGATGCTCGTGGTCATAATGGAAGGATAACCAGCAGGTGGAGTTCACAGAGTCGGACACCACAACGACCCACGGGACTGGCTGAGCGGCCTTCACCTGTACCCAGAACAGGTGCTGAAAGAATGCAAAGCTCACGGCTATGTGTCCTCCCTCACTGTGCCATTCATGATACATATTTGCAAGTGTCTGTAAAAACAAATGAAGGTAACACGTGTCCTTGTTATGACCGAATGAATGAAATAATGACATCATTTTTTTGTCATTTAGCAGACGCTCTTATCCAGAGCGACTTACAGCAAGTACAGGGACATTCCCCCCGAGGCAAGTAGGGTGAAGTGCCTTGCCCAAGGACACAACTTCATTTGGCATTGCCGGGAATCGAACCAACAGCCTTCTGATTAATAGCCCGACTCCCTAACCGCTCAGCCATCTGACCCCCCTCGTTCGTACATCATGAATATATGAGAAACACATTCTTTCTTAACGTACGCCCCTTTAGCAGGGCCACGATCTTCTCATCTCCCATGAGGAGATTTGTATAATCAAGGTCTAATCAACAACATTCTGGCACATACAGAGCAAACAATTGGTCTTAATTGCCAAAATGAGGACTCCATTCTGTATCTTGATGAACTAGGGCATGAGGTCACAGGCGTCTCCAGCTGACTGCGGAGTTGATTGCATGGATTGATGCCAACAGTTTTCCAGATGTGCTTGTTGACAATACTCTATGAAGGAAACAAAAGAGACAGTTTATATACCGTTGGATTCTCAAAATACTTGTCAAACTACCTCCAGCATTTGGAGACTGTCATGTTGACAGAGTGTTTGAGGGATTTAGGAAACAAAATAACATGCTTTAAAGTTGAATTTTGAAGACGTTTATTTTTGACAATGTCTCTTCATGGATTTTTCCCACTGGTAAAATGGTTGGTCAAAATATGTGCATAGGGATGAGGTTTTAACTAATGAAGCAGCTATTCAATTGTTCAATCTAAATGAGATTTTAGCAGTTGCAAAGCCTAAAGTCCTTTACAATCAACCAATATTCCTTCTCCTTTTTTCACAAATCTTTTAAAGATGTTCGGGCTTCCTTCGTGGATGAAAAGCAATGAAAGGACCTAATTAAAATGTTAATCTAAGCTTGATTGAGTGCAATTGACGCACTAATTGGATAAGGGAGAGAATGTATCACTTTTTGAATTGTCACTCGTTTTTGATTAATATAAAAATATTTTTGTATCAAAGCTGTGTGTGCCAGTGATCTGTGCAGTATGAATCCCCTTCCAAAGACCACCATGTCTCACAGTCATATATTTTATTTTTTATCAACAAGCTTACTTTGTTTTTAGGCATTGCATGGACAACAAGATACACTACCCAACCATGTAGCTTCTCTTCAAATTTCTCACATATTAGATGGCCGAACTAGACAACTAGAATTATTTATTTCCTGTTCCTCCTCCTTCCTCTGGGTGAAAATCAATAAACGGATCAATAAATCGCCCAGCCTGTTTCGAACAAACATGCCTGTTCTCTAGCTCTTCTTAATCTACGACTGGCAAACAAGGCACAGGAATTGTTTAGAAGGGGTGTTTACTATCTCCCCAGTCAAGTATTCAGTTGTCGTGTGGTGCCTTACAAAGTGATACTGGGAGCTGACTATCACAATGTTGACATGCCCATGTTATGTCTGCCAATTAACACACAGCTGTGTGTTGTCTCACACTTGTTTTGTTGGGTGAAATACTATGAGGAATATACAATGGTGCTCATCTTATGATACATCTTTTCCCCCAGAAGACCTTTTATGAGAAGCCTTTCTCCACCTCAACAGGAGGTATTGGACAATATAGCAGAAGTACTTTTCAAGTGCACAGAAAAGAAAGGCCCATGCTGCATTTGAGTTCCAGTTAATGCAGATATTTAACTCAACGGACCCCATCCTGTGACTTTGAGCTTTGACAAAACAGGTTCTGACTTCTAAATTCATTATTTCTGCAAAAGGGATGTCCCTGTACATTGAAATAAATATTGTCCATCTCTTCAGTCTATTAAATTACAAAAGACATCTGGAAACAGCAGGATAAGGTTTACGAGGGCATTTAAAAAACATATTTTGGCTTTTTAATAGAAATGTAATGTCAGTGCAGATGGATTTGATGATTAAATAATGCCACTGTGCAGGCCGAGTGCTCAGTACAAGGCCAGTGAAATGGCAAAAAGCCGGTAGGATTCTTTTATTTTAATCATCTGGCTGCGTTTTACATGTACAGTTACAACATTTATGAAACCAGGGATTATGTTGAGAAATAAATTAAGTATAGAAAATAAAGTTGGAATTGTGTAATCACATTAGTTAAATTCTTAGTAATGTTAGTGCAGCAACTGTCCATATAGCATATTAGTGTCTGTAGGCAATAATGACTGAATTCTTACTAACTGTCCATTGAAACAAGAACAGATTCATATTTGTCCTTCAATGCCAACTCTCAAAAGAAAAGTGCCAAGAAATAAACATACTGAATAAACATTAGCATGTCTGCCTGAAGCATTGCAAGCTTGTTTCAATCAATTTTAAATCACATCTCAAAACCATGCTATTAAGTGCATAAATATGCACGCTTAGCCTTACAAATTGCATTGGAAAATCCATGCCAAGAAACGCAGAGACACAGTGAACGAAGAGAAGTTTAAATATTTCAGTTGGCTCTGAGTAGGAACTGTTACAGTGAGCTCTCCCATCGATTTCTGCAAGAAGTCAGGCTTTTCACATCTCATACGGCACCGTTTGAGATCTTGTATTATTCTGACGGTAACACAATGACAAACCCAGACACTGAAGGTCACGGGATGCTGATGCAGCAAAGAAGCAGTCTATATCTCTTCTTGTCTGTGTCTATGTTGTTCTGTTTTTGCTTGTCTGTACTCTTGTGTTTTTCCCAGCTATAGAAGCAGAAAATTACAGGCTGAATAGTTTGTTCTCTGAAGGGTTTGTTATGCTCTTTCATGAGAATAATCTAGCAGAACATTACAGGAATGCAGTTAATTAGAAGGTATGCTACTGTGTATTGCAGAACACATTACTGTTTAATGATGAAAATGTTGGTGTGATACGGTTTTAAAGTAGGTAATTCTGAGGTTTGAAAAAAGGCTTTTGTATTTTGTGAAAGGATTGAGCTAGCCGAAAGTTGGTATTAATGTGTATTTTTTCTCTCTCTCTGGAAAATCAGTTTCCATGGCAACATATCTGAGATCCAAAAGTTACCCCATAGGGTTAGCAGTGGCTGGTTTGAGCTAATTGGCTTCAATATTAACAGATTTCAGATGTCGTCGGTGTGATATGTGACTCACGGCGAAGGTGACATGACTCTTTTCTTCTTGTGTCACGTGTACTCCCATGGCCAAGCTGTCCACACAGAGAACAGGCCTGGGCTATGTTTATGTCGAGAAGGAAATGTCACACCCAGGAGCTTCAGATAAAGCAGCTAAAAACTATTTAAGATCGAAGAGTGGTTTCTGGCGGAGGGAGGGGGGGGGGGGGGTGTGTGTAAGATTTGTGTTTATCTGCATCACAGAAATGCTTGACAGCAGCAGGTATTATCAGTCTTCCCTAAGTGATAAAGTTAACTCACTGCTCATAATTATTCCCCTTATCAATATGCAAATAAGTCTGTTAGCAGAATGAATGATCTCACTGCCATTATGAAATACTGTACAATTTCTAGTTTCTTTTTTGTGGCAATCGTAAATTCATCAGCTAATTACTACTGACTATTTTACAGGAGTAATTCATTTTCTATCTTGATAATTCTACTAATACGGTCCCCTTTTGGTATTGTGAATAGGTGTTACAGTCTGGTTCACAGCCCCATAACATAATGTAATTGATGAAAAAAACAATAGAGAAGATAACATTGATTCCGATAATTTGTTAGGTTTGTTTAAGTCATGTTAAGTCCCTGTATGGATTGTTTGTAGCCTACTGTTAAAAGGAAAATGGTATACAGTACATTTCTTCCACTCACATTTAGATGTATTCATTTAGCAGACGCTTTTATCCAAAGCGACTTCCAAGAGAGAGCTTTACAAAAGTGCACAGGTCAATGATCATTAACAACGAGATAGCCTTAACCCTTGTGTTATCTTCGGGTCATTCTGACCCATCAGTTGTTGTGACACACCATCGTATTGCGACAACTTTACTGCACACAAAACAAAGTGAAGCATTTTCTTTTAACCGTTGGGCTGTCTCAGACCCCCCACAAATGCAAAGGTTAAAGAAAATTATTTGTTTTTGTATTGGGTAAAATTGGGTAAACACAACGATGGTTCGTTATGAACCTTTGGGTCATGTGACCCGAAGGCAGCACAAGGGTTAAAACATTGTGGGCGGCCAAAACATGAAGCCTACATTGTGAAAAGCAAATAAGTGCCAATAGGAAGAAACATAAGAGCATGTAGTTAAACAAATTGTAGATTAAAACAACATGAACCTCAAAAGTGCAAGTTTGTACCTAGGAAAGCAAGCAACAATAATATAATTTACAGCGAGTACAGGTAGTTAAATCAGTTAAAACTAACCAACAAGTCCAACAAATCCCTCAATAAGTGTCATTGTGTTCCTGGAGGAAATAAACTAACATCTGATCCAACAAATCTTACTGTTGTACTCCCGGAACAAGTGCATCTTTAGCCTTTTCTTGAAAGTGGGGAGACAGTCAGTGTCTGTGATGGAGGTGGGGAGATGATTCCACCATTGGGGGGCCAGACAGGAGAAGAGCTTGGGTTGGGAGCGGGTTATTAAGATTAATTCTAAAAAACTAATGCTTTGCACTACAGGAATCTGTTGGAAATAACTGTCTTAAACAGTTATTTGCACTGAGCAATGCATACAGGCCTTTTTACACACTGAAATGAGACACATTTGTGACATTGTGACATTGTGAAAGAAAACAAATCCTACTCAAGCGAGCAGATCCACAACAGTTTTTTTGTTTTTTTTCTGCAAACCTCATCCCCAACAAAGGCTTTCTAAAATCGGCCCTTAACACTAAACAAGAACCCAACCATAACCTTAACCCTAAACAATTTAAAAACTTGAACCTATAACATAACCAAGTGCGACCCTCATTAAATATTTCCAGTATATTTGAATCTTTCCTTTACTTTGGATTACCTCAATATCTTCCAAACCCTAAGAATAACCACGCTTCCTACTACCGAGAGGTCTGTAGAAATATGTAGAGATGGTAGTCCACTCACAGCAGAGTACAAGCCATATGTCAGTGTCTCATGAAAATCTGGCATGACAGGCGAGTCCGGTTCCACCCTAACCACGCTGTGTCTCCAGGTAGGAGAGTATGGCTACCCGTGCCAAGTGAATCACCCCTCTGGCAGCCAGCACAAGTCAAAGGGAGAAGCACAGTGATTCATACAGCCAGCCTCATGCTGAGTTTGAGAAGGTGTTTGAGTGTGTGCCTGAAGGGCCAGCACATAACATTGCCGGCACGTAACATTGGAGGCCTTTCTGTTTGTGTTACATTTCATACTTTTGATTTTTGTTGTTGTTGTTGTGTGGTTTTTGTTTCACTTGTGTTGCCCCTGATGTCGTCATTCATGTGCAACAGCACGGCACAGCTCTCTTGGTTTCTTAAATGTAGGTTTTTAAGTGTGTTCCACGTTGTCTCTTAACAAAAGCAACAAGCTTGTATTGTTGGAATGTGCATAACAGAGGTTTTGAAGAAAAGAACTTTACCCATGCCGTGGAAAACATAACTGGATTCCTTTAACGCCCATCTGTCTCCCTCATTTACATATTTGTCATTCGCTCTCTTTTTCCCCTCTCTATCGCTCCTTCACTCCGTCCCTTTCTGTGCCTTTGTTCTTCGTCCACGCACACGCGCACCGACACAAACAAACAAACACCCACGCAAACACAAATGTACCAATCGTGTGGCAGCAAGTTGATTGCGACAGCTGTGTGATGGCTGTGTGTGAGAGGCTTTGTTTGGGATGACAGTTCACACACCTCCACAGTAGAGGAAGATAGCTGGCACACACACACACGGCATAAGCTCACAGACACGCATAGGCTACAGCATACAGACGCACAAACGGCATACGCTTACAGACAGAGACATACAGCATAGGCGTACATACACATACAGCGGGAGCACACGTACACACCGACGCGCACACGTACACTCGCACAGGTGATGCACCTCCAATGAAGATCTACCTAGAAACCAGCCAATCGCACCAACCCGGACCCAAACGTTGACAGAGCAGAGACCAATTAAGACGTAAGGGGTCGCCGAGTGCTACAGACTCTGTGGCAGTCAATGAGATAGTGTGCACCCACACACACACACACACGTAGGGACACACAGACATGCACCCACGCACGTACACACTCACACACACACATACCAGGGAGATAAGCCAGCCAATGTGGATCATAGCCTTGGGGATATCAGATAAGACCTCCATTACGTCGGAGTTGGAAGGACCACCTATATGAGCCACAGTCATGAATGCAATCCTCCAGCTGCCCCCTTTCCCACAATACCCTTCATTTGCTCAGCACGGGCCATTCTTCGCTGGCTGGTGGAATGGAAGTGGCCTATTACAGAAGGATTAGGGATTTAGAGTTGTCCAAAAGTGACACATGGCTGGCTACATATGCATGCCAGGCTGGGTCCGGAATACATGGAGTTGTATGACTCCTTTTCATGCTACAAGTCGAGCTGCTCCCAAGTGTTTGGACTGATCTTCCTTTGAATCCCGTTCCTCTGCCGTCCGACTGACTGTTTTATCACTCCGCGCGCAGCCCCTCCCTTTGGTAACGAAGCGTTGAGCAAACGGTCCGCGCGTAATACGAGGGCGCCATATAGATTACACTAATGACTGCTTTGTGAGCTCGTGATACCATTAAGTCCTGTATATTTACAATGTTACGGGTGGTCGGCAAATTCCCTTGATGTCGTACTTTACTTAAGCACTGCTTTAGCGATGAGCTCGCACCCCCTGGCATGAACGAAGAGGCGGCATGGTGCTAAATACAAACACTCAAAGCAATCCAAACAGAGGGATAAACACGTCAATTAAGTGTCCTACGTTAGGAATGAGGAGAAGACAATGGGATTGAATTCAATTGGGGGCAACACTTTACATTATGGCTGCTTGAGTTTCCATCCATAATTCCACTTAGTATTTATTGCTAGTTATGTACCCTTAGTATAGTTAGTCCTCATATTTAAATTTTAGATTCCTATATGTTTAATGTTTGCACCTTCCTGCCAAAGCAAATTCCTTGTCTGTGCAAACTTTCATGGCGAATAAAACCCATTCTGATTCTGATTTCACTATCAATATCTAGTTGACATTGAAGTGACAGAGGAACTGCAGGGACAACCTTCTGAAGGTACACTGATTCTTTGACATGACGAACAGTGTAGGCTACCTGATTTCAGGTGAAAGTACTGTCAGGCTTTCAGGTATGCCTTTTCTTAGCTTCATTTGAATTATTTACATTGTTCTACTGTCAGGGTTTGGCAACTCCAATCAGGCTCTCAGGTTGGCCTGTGACGTGAAGATGTAATATTAGTTATAGAGAGGTGGCCATGGCCACTGCAGTCTAGTCGGCCCACTGTGGTTTTTCTGTCAAAGGTGCCTGTGAAACGGTTTCCCAGTCCCGGGGGGAGAGCATGTTAAATCAACCTTGTAATGTGAAATAAAAGAACAAAGGTCGAGGGCAAAGGGAAAGAAAGAGGAAAATTGACCCGCAGTCTCATGGTGGTCGGTGTAAAAAACCATTACTGTCCACAACTGTGAACAAAACCGGAACAAATTTGTCTGTAGGAGGTCATAGCCAGAGAGGCTGCAATAGGGTTATCTTACAATTCCTTCATGGGACACATAACCAGGTAATAGTGATCAAAGAGCAGTTGAAAAAACACACCAACTGCCTAGAGTAACTGTATTTGACTTGAGTGAGAATTCAGACAGAGAGCAAATGAGACTTTGATGAAACACAGAGGAGAGTTGTCTAACGGGGTCTATTTTTACCTCAGGGCCCGTAGGTGACATTGGCCTCCAAACATTCTAGCTGCAGTGTCATGCTGTTTCTCACGACTGTGTTTAAAACAGAGTTGGAAGGAACACAGAAGGAGCTTGTGGCAAGACTGAAAACAAAACACGAGTCGCATATCACACTCATCTCTCTGCAGTTGTTTCTGATGTGCGTTTCTTAGCAAGACACCAAAGGCAAGATGTTTGCATTGAAGTTGTTTTGTTTCATGCGGAGACAATTCTAAACATCCAGCTGACATTATTAATTAAATTGAAAATGAATGTGAGTTTCACATCCTGACAATGTCTGCGTGTATCAGTATCGAGGCTGAGTATCTGCTTAGCCGTTTACACAGCGCTAATGCATGGTTAAGAGCAAAAGGGAAAGAGTCAGTGAACTCCAAAGCCTCCTAGCGGATCCTTCGAACGAATCGTTTCTAATTACTGAGTGTAAAAGTATGACACTAAGCTCCAAAGTGAAACTAGTGTTTATCACAAATAAAAAGGAACCCCCAGCCTCCATGACGATGACTTCTAGAGATTGTTGTCATGGGAATGAAGAGGAGACTTGAGGGACTTCCAGGACAGTGCAGCTATAAAAAAGCTGGCGAATGCCTAAATACAAGGCTGGAGGACAGTGTTTCATGTCTGCTCTTAGAACATAGCAAGGCGGTGAAAAACTTGACAGACGTTTCCTTAAACATTTCACAATGTCACTATCTGCCTTTCACTCCACGGGCCCAGACGGGTGACTCATCTCTGGTTGAAGACCCTTTTCATGGTATTATCTCGCACCAAAGACGATTAGGAGGAAAGAGCTGTGTAGTCGCATCCCCCAGTTTCCAAAAAGCCCGAAAAAAACTAGCAACTGATGACACTCATTTATTTTACCGTGTGCCTGTAGGGATAACCAGACAGCTAACAAATATGGCAGAGAACAGTGATTTTGTTTGGGGAGAACACATTCTCTGGATTTGAAAATTGCTTTTGGATCCACAACTAGTTTGTCTGGCCAATGGATATCATCTGTTAGTGGCAAACTGAAGATTGAGTAGTGTGTATATTTGCCCAAACCCTCAAAGGCTGTTTAACAGGAGTAGTACCTCACTGCATAAAAAGGTGTGAAAAGTAAAACATCGGATGTCTTTGATACACAATAGCACACAGCAGTACAACTTTTCTTCAATGCAATCCCAAGGGAGCCGTGTTATTTTCCGCCTTCAAAATCAATCAGGTTCCAAGCGATTGGATTGCACAGTTAAAAGTATTCTGTGTGGCCGCATTGCAGATTATAAATTAAAGCGAGGGAAGAAAGAAACTGTCCTATTTTCTAATAAGATTTTTTATTTATTTTTTCTCACAGGAAGGGAAGATCTATTTTTCCTTGAGGGACTGATTCTTCACTTTGAATCACTCCTCCGGTCCACTTGTCTCTTGGCCACTGAGGTTCAGGCTCCTTGTCATTTAGGATATTTGGTGTCAGGCCTGATGAATTGCAGCCCGGCTCTCTGTTAACTTGTTACTAATGGCCAATGGCGGAGAAGCCAAAGCAATCCACCAGTTGGACTTGGATTTATAAGCGCAGGTGGTCTTTGAGCGGGCAGAAAAGAAATGATCAGGGAAACTACCTCATGCTAATGGCAGTGGCTGGACTGAATGGGATGAAGCTGCAACGATTTTGTCTGATTGCTTTCACCTCCGGGCACTGCTTGCATTAGAATATTCTTTACATGATTGTTTATCTTATACTTAGTCGTTCTCGGTTATGTTTTGGAGGCGTATTGAGGGGATTTGCTGACATAAGTGACTGCAAAGTGCATTCAATTATGTGGGTCTATGTGTGATTGCGGTGAGTGATTGTCTTTACAAACAAGGAACCATGCGCTTTCCTCCATGGTGTTGTCCTACAGAGGTGTCCAGCACTAACATCAAGTGATGTCTATAAACAGACACACTGTCCTGAAGTGTGGAGTGGATTAGGCTTGCAGAGTGTGTGCGTGTTGGTGTGTGTGGTTGTTTGTGTGTGTGAAAAACCAAGAAAAAAAAATCTTGGTCACAAGTGTAGCAGAAAGGATTGAAGGGCTATCAGTTTTGTTTGTGTGTTTTTTTTTAGCATGCCCAACTTCATCTCTTTCGCACTCCCTCGAGATATCAACAGGAAATTGCTTTTCGGTTCAGAAGCCACTCAGACGCATTAAAAGTAGTAATGGACTTGGGCAAGGGGGGCAATCTCATATTGATTGTGCCTACTGGACGCAGATGAAACGGCTTCACACCTTTGAATAATTCATGTCTCTATTATAATTATTACCCTAATTGTAATAATGTTTGGACAACAAGCTGCTTTGGTAAACCCCCCACCCCCTACCCCCCACCAACACCCAACCCCTCCCTTATCCTATATGATTATTTGACGGGAATGCTAATGTGATCATTTTTCATCCAACAGGATTATGGTATCCACTATAAAGATGATAACTTGCGTTGCCTGAAAGGCAAACAAAGTTTTAGACAGATCGTGCCTCTTAGTTTTAATTAAAAACCACAGACAGCTTAATTGCACTGTGTTGTGCTCTGCTGGTGCGTGATAGCTCTAGAAGGTTCCGAGAGAGAGAAAGAGAGAGAGAGAGAGAGAGAGAGAGAGAGAGAGAGAGAGAGAGAGAGAGAGAGAGAGAGAGAGAGAGAGAGAGAGAGAGAGAGCTGTTCCTGCCCCTGTGCTCCCGACACCAGGCTGCTCTGAACGGAGATGTCCCCAAGTACTGACAACCTTGATGAATGTGTTGCATGAGTCGTGAGATAAGAGAAGATGGTGACGGAGTAACTGTGATAAGTGAACTGTTTGATTTTGAATGACTTCAGCACCAACATCTTCTATGTGTACCGGTACTCTATTATTGATATATTGTTGAGCGTAAAGTGTGTACAGATTTCCCGACTATTGGAATATCGGCCTTTGGCTGTGTTTTCACCAGAGGGTCAGGCATAGAGGGGTGGAGAGAAAGTAACTTGAGCTCTTTCAGACAGCTTCATTCCATTTGCATCTCATGGAGTATAAGCCTCTTAGGAAATGTGCCTCAGCAGAATTATACATTATACTTCGGAATTGATAATGCTGATGTGTAACTCATTCCGGGCTTTTAACAATATCTAAGAGGCATACATATTTATGAAAAGCTCAGCCTCTGGCTTACGTTTAGCTTATTGGGCACTTTCAGTCTGATTGGGCCATAATCATCCATCATTGTGTCTTCCAAGTTTTACCCTCTTTTTTTATGGAGTATTAAACAATCATCAAACTTCACCGGAACTTGCAAAGTAATTTGGCGACAGAAGTTTGGCAGCAAGACTGTATTACAGAGCAGTCCCTTTATTAATAGTATCTTCTGCAGACCACATACTGGGATGCATGTAGCGATAATTCTGTTTAGATAGGAAGGCAGCATGTGATAGTCTGCTGTGGTGATTGCCATTGCTTTGTGTGTTTTGCCAGGAAATGACTGGGTCTGATTATGCTGTTGGACTGCTGCAGCTGTCCATGGTGCTGAAGTCTGTTTGAGTGCAGCTGTTTCTTCCACCCCGAAATCCCCATTTCTAATGGTTGGCTCTATATTTGTGTTTATTGTCCATTGTTTTGTCCAGTAGGCCAAAGCATTCCCCTGACTGTCATTGCTATTTTTGTCTTGTTTTCCCGCAATTTCTTTCTCTTCCTGTCTATGTTTTCATCCTCTTACTTAGCCCTGCCTAAATTTGAAGATGGTATTTATTTTGGAAGATTACTCCTACACTTACTAAAGTACCAATAAACTATTAGTATATGTGGACATTGGAACACTGTGGTGAGTCGGAATAAAAATAGGTCCAAACCACTGTAAAAAACTGAACGTCTTCCACAAGAATGTAAATCCTATCGTCAGCACGTGACCCATGTCTCCTTCTCGCCGTTCGTTCCTATTCCACACGTGTCACTGTCTGCTTGCCTATTCCCCTCGTGATTTCATTTACTATTGATGAATTTGTTTGGCTCCACATAAGGCAAGGAAAGATAAGGCGAAGCAAGGCATCTGAATGGGAAACAAGGCTTGTGTCAATATTTACTCAACAGCTGCATTCAGAGCCTCCGTACGAGAAGTTGTCAAACAAGACAAGTAACAGACCAGGCTCAAGGAGCACTCGGCCTGATTCCTTTCCATCCAGACCAATAGAAGTGCTGTAATGTGTCCTATTTGTTTGTCCCTTCAAAAACGTTCCTACCCAAGACAGGCAACCGAGGGGGGTGTTTAAAAAATAATGACAACCTGATTTCTTAAAGTAGAAAGTGCATGCGCACGTGTAGCGAAGGCAGTGTGTCGGAAGCTTTGAATTGTCACCGTGAGGATTAATAAAGAATGAGCTTCTTTAATGTTTCGCCCGAGTGAGCTCATAAAACTCGACATGCAGTGAAAGGATAGAAAGAATACAAATAAACCCAGGGCTAATAAATGCCACCGTTTTCCTTTTGTGTTTCAGGGGCATCCAGAAAATGGAAGACATGGGCGCCGCCTGGGATGGGAAGAGAGGAAAAGCGGCAGAGGAACTCATTTTGCACAAGATGTAAAGGGCACCGCGAAAAGGCGCTCTTGATTTGTCATACACAATCGTCTCTCCGCCTTCCGAAGGAGCAGGTTTTTCTCAGAGACGGTCCCGGGGCTGAATCAAGCTTAAACAGGACCTGAGGCCTGTCACATCAGTGGCCCTTCACAAAACATACACAATTCCATTCAATCTGAGTCTGTTGCGCACCCATCAATCATCGCAGCCAATGTCCACAGTTTGCATGTCTTTGTTACTGTATGTCCATCTCAGCAAACAGAACGGTAAGTGGTCTACAACGTTATTTGCAGATTAAGTTTGATTTCTTTCATGACTTTCTACCAGGCTTCCAAATTCTTGAAATGCATTGCATTTGGGTTGCGATTAGACCTCTAACAAGGATTTAAAGAGACCACGGATGTATGTAGAGCATTTGGCTATTGTGTGGTTCAAGGCCGTTGTTTGCTAGCCTGGTCCTAACCAGACCCTAGTACATTTCATTTGTACAGAGGGTCTGGGATCACTCCATTGACAAGCGTTAACTTCCTTGAAGGCGGGTACTCTGTTGAAGTTTAAAACTATTGGATCTGCCTCGAGCCACTCTGATCTGCCACAACCAATCGCTAGCGTTCGCTTTAGCCAACTCCTTCACCACTACTGTAACGGAGCTAGCTGCCGTAGCTGGAAAATCAAACTTTTCCCGAAACCCGTGGAGAGGAGGGCCACAACATCATGGCCACCAACAAAACTTAGCAAAGATTGTTCTTGCTCCGGCTTTAACTTTTGAATATTCGGCAGCGTTGCCACAACGGACCGAATGAATGGCTTCGCTCGCATCTTTCTCCGCTGCCATTACTGAACTACAACTCAAACTATCACACGACATCAACGTCATCGTTCTCAGCCACTCCCTCTGTTCGCTGATTGGCCCTACAAAAAATTGATTTGAGAAAACCGACTTATGTGCCGAATTCCCAGACCTAGTACAGAAGCAAAATCAAAATTGAGCGGAAGTACGTAGGAGGGCAGAGCCAGGCTAGTTGTTTGCGGGTTCTCTTCAATACAATTTGCTTTACCTATCTCAAGAGTGGGAGCCAATCTACTAAAGCGCAAAGTTAGTTAGAAAGTGCCTTTGATTTGTATATTCCCGTCGTCAAGCGACTCTGGGCAGCGATTCAGTGCAGTTAAACTTGGCCGGGGCCGGCCGGGGTTCAGTGTTTGACAGTGAAACTTGTTCCTCCAGCCTCGCTGGTCTCCTCAGCAATTCTGCAGAGCTCAGTGTGTAATATGAGCAGTAGTTCATCGCTTAGCCAGCGGCCAAGAAACCGCTTATGTCATCAGTTTCATTTCTCAGCATCCAGGCAGCATCTGCATGCAATGTTTTACTCCGAGCCTAAACAGATCGAGAACATGAGCCCAACATTGCAAATCCACTAGATTATCTTGCAATAATATTGGGTTTGTTTGCGATTTAAACGCTGGGCAGGGAGGAAATGATTGTACGTTTGTTTTTAGGATATCTACGATTAGGCCGAATCAGTGATGGAGTATATCATCCATGATTAATCATTCCTACACAATGCATTTATGTGTTTGATTAGGATCTCGGTTTTGCTTTGCTGTTTCATAATGGAACCCCTGCTTGAAGAATAATTATTTCTATTCATTTGAGTGCGGGTGCCCTGAATGGAGCTTGGCTGCCATGAGGGTCGAGAGAAACTCTGCGTGGAAGAGAGGAATGTGTATACACACACTGTAGCCGATCTGCATCCATCATAGACTGGCTAGTTTAAGTGAGCCATCAGTCACCCCTGGTTCATACCCCCTTAGTAATCTCCCCATAGGCCAGAGCTGTGCCCCATTCTCCCAGAGAAGAGCTCCGCACATCTCGACAGCACACACCCGCACGTGCACACGCTCTTTCACAAGGGCGCACGCAGAAACGAGATCTCAGACTTGCGAATTGAACACTGAGAATGACACCCAACGAACAAGCTCTCTCTCCCTCTCCCTCTCTCTCACACTCACATATACACACACACTAACACGTACACACACAGGCGCACGCGCACACACACACACGCATCTTTTACAATCTCAACTACACACCCCTTGTGTGTGTCCATCTCAGACAGGAGAAGACACAAGCCAAGCCTTTCAGCAGTAAGGGCCTTGGGCCAAAAGGCAACTTAAATCAATTCTATTTGATTTGGTGCCATGGCCTACACTACATCATTATAATTCCATTAACGCAGGGATGGATTTTCAATGGATGTAACTGCAGGCAAATGGTTGGGCATAATTGTGTGAAATGAAATACAGCCCAGGTACTGAATGCGGGTGTGAATTTCCTCCTCCTCTTCCTTACTTTTGTGATAAGGACTGCGCGTCCTCCAGCATCCTCCAACGCGCAAGTCAGTTATTTTTTTCTTTATTTTTTTTCCCCGGGCCTCCTCCACTGCTTTTTACTAAGATGCTTTCCAGAATGCTTAGACAACTCTAAGTGATTTCACAGCGTATTTGATCAGCTCTGGCTTAGCAGACGCAGTTTGAACCTACCACGCAGAGGCCCGAATTCAGCCGACACTTTATTGACGCACGTCATTGCAGGCCGCTCGGATTGAACTTCTTGTGACGTCCATCTCTTTTTTCTTTTCTTTTTTTCTCTCTCTCAACACTGATCGGCTTGACAGAGGAGGACAGTGTCTATGTTGCATCAATCAGAAGAGAGGCGCTAATGGGATTACATGTGTTGCCCATGGCGGGGAACCTCAGAGACCGTTCAGAGTGAGGATGAAGTCACGGTGTGGGTTTTAGAGCCCCTAGTAAAATATCTATCAGGAAGTCAGTAAAGAGAGATAGATTTACTGAATCACTGGTGGCTTTATGGCTCACCAGTCAGCTCTTACGTACACTCATTCAATGATAAACAAGGGTCAGAGCTGTGGAGATTGATGTTTATCATGGTCCAATCAGATTTAATCTTAGCTCTGTTGCTCTGTGACCCATTCTGACCCTATTGGGGAACAAAACTAATCTCTGAGAGTTTCATTTGCCAACTGCTTCAACAGAGATATGCACATTTGCGCACAATAAATTCACCCAGTACTCAACTTGCTCTGCCAGTGTTTTTGAAAGCACTATTCAACCTAGACTTGAACTCTATCCAGTCACTTTAATTTGTGCACCGCTGTTCAAAGAAACTTTGTTTGGCCCTTCCGATTTTGGCTGTGAGATCGCTGACCGTGGCCCAAATCTGAGTAAACTGTTTTTTAGCTCGACACTGAGTTTGTGTATGGGACATATTGATGCATAATGAATGTTCTCTGAGCCGGTAACTCATGAAATATTTGTGTCGCTCTCAGATGAGTACCACAACGGCTGTTGTAGTTGGACAGCGCCACTGCTCCATGCCACCTCCTTAGACGTCCGTTCGGTTTGACTGGAGACAGTCGACACACAGTCACAGTGACAGGACATGGGCAGCAGGAAAAGGGAAAGACTTCTGAAGGTCACACGTCCATCAGACGGTCTGGGAGAAAACCCGAGGAGTCGGCGAAGGAAAATGAGAAGCTAGGGCGTGCCGTTTGAAATGAAGCTGACAGTTCGATCCATTTTATTCCTGATCAGGTTACATGGTCGAGACATGCTTGGGTACATGAGATTGCCCAGCGTTCAATGGAGGCCAGATGCTTTCGTATACTCGATTATGTGGGTTAAGAAGCATTTCTGCTATACTCTCGGTCAGGTAAACCCACTGCTAGGCAGTATGTGCGGCAGGCCAGTAGCAGCCCTGCACGTTTGTGTTGAGCAAGGCAAAATCAAGGGGAAATTTACAAGCATAATAATGACTCCTATGCCTGCTTTAATTACTACAACGCTGGCCTCTTTGAAGTGTGCGAATGCAGCTGGAGTTCGCTTGTCTCATGTCTTATTCCTTTACAGGGAACAGATAAACAAGAATTCACTATTAAAAGTGTATGAGGGTGAGAAAGTATTTTTCTTCTTTTTTTTTTATTGCAGCTAACAAATTGCTGCAAAAAGCTTACAGTAATTGCCCATCCCTTGCCTTGTATTAAAGTTTTTCTTTCCTTTATTCATGAGAATCATAGATACATTACAGAATATGTCAGCAACAGTGTTTAGCAAATAGGTTTTGGAGGTTTTGAAGGTACTGATTTATTACACACTTGTACTGTGCAATGAGTGCAAAATAGCCTGTGGATGTCAGGCTGACTTCGGGGTCCTGTGTTATCGCACAGGTGCTCAGTGGAGGGCCTTCCAGCTTGTTCAAGCTTCACCTTGACTACCTACTGTACTCAGCCTCAGGGCACAGAGAGCGGCACTTAACAGTGCGTTGCTTCTTGTGATACCTTCACGTTTGTCCCTTCTCTGTGCTGTCGAGCCAGACAGCCTTTGATGTTTCCCTTTTGACGTGTCATTGATTTTGCAGCGTTGCGCAAAGAAAAAGGGTGGATAAAGTGTAAAAAGGTCGTAGGAAAACTTCACAACGTTTGGTATGGATTCTACATAAATGAATCCAGGATGGAAACCAGCATTGCCAGACTGGCAAAGACAACACTGTGCAGACGTCCCATCCCAACACCACCCAGTGCTTAACCACACCTGAGCCCTCCGTATGTCACGCGTTCAAACAGTTCCAGACCAAGCTAAACGAGTGAGGGGGGGGTGGGGATCAAACATCCAGGCAGGTAGATGACAGTTCCACCTGTGCATCGCTGGGCCCTACCGCACACACTGCCCGTGGCATGAGCTGGATTCTCTGGCAGAAGGGTCTCTGTCAGCCCATGGCATGCTGTTGATGTCTAGAGAACCAGCAGGCAGGCAGACGGGCAGGTAGGGCTGGGGGGGAGTACACCTGTTTGGGCTCCCAGATCCACGGGGCCTTCGCGCTTCCCATCTGCCTGTCAGTCTCATCTGGGGGGCGTTTAGACCCAGCGACTGGTTTACCATGGGTTTTCCCTGTTTGCGTTTGCGTTCATCTCTCCAGCTTGACGCGGTGTGGAAGGATACGTTTGAGGGGAGGCCGCCAGCCGGAGGACGGCCGGGTTCAGCATTGCATTCGGTTCCGTTTCGTTGTGCGTGTCGTGTCAAACGGAGGTGGGTGCTCTGTGTCTACTTTTTGCGACGTGTGAGACGGCCTTCTTTCTGTTTTTATTCCAAGAAACCACCCTATGCAGTGAGTAAAACCATGTCATCTGTAAGAATGGGAATCCCATTTCAAGACACTTCTAAACTAATAGAAGATGACAGGAATACAAGTGGCAGATACAAATGACCATGCAGCGACATCTGTTTATTTGACAAATGTATTGAAATGATAGATCCATACAGTCCTGTGGATTGTGTATATCCTGACTATTCCGAGAGTATAAAATCATACCATCAAACTTGGATTTCTTCAGTGCACAAATGGCTCATTACTGGTTAGGCAGATGCTATAGAGATGCTCATTAGAGTATGTTGTAGAGCTGTACCAGACACGCAGAAAGGTTAGAAAGTTTGGAAAAGGAAAGAACTCAGACCTTTGCCCTTGTGTTCGTTCTTTTCCAAAAGTAATTTATGGTTGGAAGCCTTCCTTTGGCATAACTGACTGTTCTAATGTGATCAGAGTATGAAGAGGAGACATTCCAAGGAAAATCCCAAATTGGCCTCATGCAGAGGAAGGTCATGTCATCGGGGTGATGTGGAGACGTGAGAGTGGGGCTGGGACGGGGTCGGAGGAGAGAGGGCTAAAAAGTGCTTTTGACGGATTGTGTGACAGTTTGAAGCAGCCGTCTTTGAAAAGACATTCCATAAGGCCGTTATGGATGGATGCCCATGGAGCCATAAACATTGCGTGACATCAGTCGGTCCGCACCTCGGAGCATTAAAGAGCATGCTCAAGCAAAACGAATCCTTTTTTTTTGTATGTGTGGATGGGTTTTTCAGTCAAATCCAAAGGGATTTGATGTATGTCTCCTGCCCAGCCTGGTCTGGTAGGGATGGCTCTAATCCTGTGACTTAAGAAACACTGGCCTCTATAGCTAGGCAAGTGAAGTACATCGAATGGATTAGTGGGAAACACATTGAAATCAAAGTAATTTAGTGGTGGGGTATGTTTTGCTGTGTGCCTCTTTTGCCCCTGGCATCCGTGTGTGTGCGGGCGTGTGCTTGTGTGTGTGTGTGTGTGTGTTTGTGTGTGTGCGTGTGTATAATGTGATTCATGAGAGGCGAATTGAAGGTGCCATTGTTAGAGCCCGGGGCACCAGGAGTGATGTGACTGTTTGACAGCTCTCATTAGCGTATTAGACACAAACACTGGCACAGATGCTCCCGGTCAGTCCTTGGTCGAGCTGGCGCCCGTGGTAACGGCTTCCTGACAGGTGGCTTTGTGGCACTCTGTCTGGTGGTTGACAGGGTGGCAAGCAGAGCCCTTTTTTGTATCGGGTTTAGATCATGCGAAGGACAATAAAAAGGTTACCAAAAAATGCACCGTAACCTCTAGCATTCATGTGATTCAAGTAACTAGGCACATTAAACATGACCCGCAATTAACGTATCCAAAAAGCACACACTGTGTTAAAAGGCACTTTTGACATAGACCATTGAGGCTTAAGGCAAGCCCACCTCAGTAAATCTGACCGCTGAGAGAGCAGTTCACATGAATGTTAGCTCAGGGTTAGCATGTAACCAACATTCCATAACCATATGGAAGAAAATGTATAGGTTCATAAAATTGAACCTATACATTCTCTTCCCATGTCTCTTCGGGACAGAACTGAAAACTGAACTGAATCAGATCAGAATCCAAATCAGAATGGGATTTATTCGCCATGAAAGTTTGCACAGACAAGGAATTTGCTTTGGCAGGAAGGTGCATACAATAAACATAAAGGGACCTAAAATTTAAATATGTGGACTATCTATACTAAAGGAACTTAAACTAGCAGTACTAAATGGAATTAGAATTAAATAAAATATACAATAAAATAAAATATAAGTTGCCATAATTTACAATATAAAAATACAAATATTACAAAAAATACAAATGTACAACTGAAAGACTATTTCAATTAAACATCCTCAAAAAACATCCATGCCAGGTTTCTGTTCTGTATAGATTATGACTGAGAGCAGAATGGTTTGTGATACCTGCACTGATTGTACATATTACGTTTCTGCAAAATTTTTAACCCCACAAATGTTCTACTAGTGTACAGCATTTTTCCAATTTGATAAAAACCTGATTCCTCGAGAAATGTCGGTTTATATCTTGGCGAATCAGTCACGTCAAAGGTAAGCAGGAAGTCATTTCACACATCGTATATCCTGTAAAAATGGCCTCCCGGGACTCGTCCAGGCCCAACCTCATAGATGCAAAAAGAGGATAAATGACCTAGTCCGTGTTTACCACAGCCTCCAAAATAATTATCCCCGAAATGCAGTATCCAATTTTATTGTGATTGTTTCGATTCCAGACTCAATCATTACCATTCATTGTTTTGTGGGAGACCAGTGATGGCCCTGAGGCAAAAAAAAGCCCATTTGTGTCATAGAGGTGTATGGAAGTGCATTAATATCTGTGTTGTTGCATGCAAACAAATCTAGGGTAAGAGGTCCTTTTTTCTTGAGGCTTTTGACTCGCTCTATCAGGACAGAGGTTAACAGTCCCAAGAGGACTGGCTCAGCAGTAAGCCTATGCAATTTCCCCTTCATCCACTTTAAAGATTAATGCTGGTGCAAATTACTAGGTGCATGTTATGAACTCCCAGAGTCCCATGGCTGCAGGCAGGCAACTGGGGAAAGTACGAGTGTGTTTGTGTGTGCGCCGGGGGGGGGGGGGGGGGGGGGGGGACTGCAAAGATCCGTGGGTCTACTTGGTTAATACCACGGATGTGGAGAGTTGAAAGGCGACTTAATAAGACACATTTCTAACTGGCAGGCTTCTGACAGACTTACAAAGTGAGACCGAGAGATGGAGCGAGAGAAAGAGAGAAACGGAGAGGGGGGGGGGGGGGGGACAGTGAACATTCATCAGTAGGCATGACTTACCATTCTTTCATCAGTCCCATCCCCTCCAGGCTCTGGAGCAGGGAGATAAAGTTGTCAGTCGGAGATCTGTCCAAGAGGAAAGAGACAAGGGAGGGGGGGGGGAGTGCCACCTGATAAAGTGCTCTCCTACCCGCTCGGGCCCAACGAAATCAGACAACGAATGTTTGGAGATCCAATAAAACCGCTCATCTCATCGCACTCTCTGACACTATCTTTTGAATCCGCTCCTGTCAACGACAACGTTACTAGGCACCTTGGTGCTGGAGCTGCTGCCAAAACGAACCGTCCTCCTTGATTAACAATATCCACCTCACCTCTCCTGTCCATTGTGTAAAGTTGTTGTACCATTTAGAGGGAGGATGATACTGTACCTTGGCAGCTGTCTCTTCATATCATCCCCTCCCCCAAAAAAAGCGATTGGTAGATTGCCGCCAGAGCTTGATATTGACTTGAATTAGGTCTAGACATATGCATGCAAGTGCTTTTGAGTTGAATTAAATGTGTACTCGATTGTCGTGGCAATTGCAACATTGGTCTTTAATTGCTCATGGGTGTATGTTAGCATGCACACAGGAATGTGCCACGTTGATTACGGGGTTGTTTGCAGGAATGATTGAGCAATTTCTTCTGTGAGTGGGTTGTGGGCGTTAGTGGAATGAATGAGGGAATTTTAATTAAGCACCTTAGGTGGGCGTGCATTTTGTATTTGCTTTTGCTACACCGAGGCTTCCAGTTTATGCGCAGAGGATTGTCTGCTGAAAGGTCTGTACACCAACCAGTGAATGGCCCCCCCGGCTGATGGATGTGGCAGCGCTGACAGGGGGTAAGTAGCTCCGTGTGGCCGTCCCCATCCAAACAGAGACCTTTGGAACTCCCTTCTGCTCTGGGACGTGGCACGGAGGGGCTAAGGTATGGTGCTCAGTACTGATGAGCCACGTCCTTGCTTGTGTGGTTGTGACGGAGAGACGGCTGCCATGTGTCACCCAGAAGCGTGCCAAACAACCCTCGAGGTCACCTCACTTGTCCACAGAGGACCACGGTCCTACATTTTTTTTTTTTTTACTGTTCGTCGTGAGATTTGAAGCCAATATATAGGTGCTGAATATTTATAACTGGTTAAGTGACTATGTGTGTCTTTCGCAGCCTTGGTTAAAACATAGCCTTCAAAAGGTGAATTAACTTGAAATTCTTGTCACATATGATTAAGCCCCTCATTATTATCCGCCAATGGCCTCTTTTTTTCTTCAGAGGAAATCCATTACTTTCTTATACATAGGACGGAGGGCAATGAACACAATTCTTTTCCATCTACCTTCTCCGGATTGTTCCATCATGGCATTTCATCCAGGGCAGGTTTTCACATTCAAACAATAATTGGCAACCGTACTCTACTTGGAGGAAACTAACCACTTTCCCTTTACTGCAGCAGCATGCTCAGTGAGAGCATATTATTCCACTTCACCATTTTAGTTCATCAGAGCATTATTACTTACGGGGGCCCAGTCATTAACTGTGCATTAAACACATTTTTTTTCCTGCATCAAACCTAATTAGTTTATTCAGTGACTGTACCAATGATTTGACTTTACATTACATTAAAACACACACACACACACACACACACACACACACACACATAGGCAACACAATCACATCACAAGTCCAGAATAAAAAAAATATTGCATCTGCTTACTAAATGATGAACCAAATGTCAGGCACAGTCAAAAGTGGTCTAAAAACTGTTCATAATCGAATCTGTTTGATGCAGGGTTAGCATTTAAAGCTTTGTAAACGCTTTCTATGACGGCCCAATCTATAAACCAGAGGTTTAGGAGAGTAGTGGGATTCAGAAAATAGTCTGAATTGAACAGAACTGTCATAAATAAAACATTAGCCTCGCGGTGCTGTTAAGTGAAGGTGTGGGTGGACACTGTGACACCGTTTTGCACAAATAAGCATAAATCTAAGTTTCCAGTGAAGCATAAAACATTGGAGCTTTAATCACACTGAGCAGATTTGGTAGACGACAGGGGCCATAGAGTGAGCCCTGTGATTCCTATCTAATACCGTTTATTTCCAGACTACTGGGTATAAACTACCTTTTAAGTGTTTCCCCTTATCTTTACCTGCAGACACTAGGTCCATATTTTTTGGAGTCGCACAACCAACGTTTTGTCAACGAGAGAACATATTTTGATATGCAAGACACACAGTGAATCACACATACAATATACATATTTTAGAAATACGTTTTAGTTTTATTATCTTTTATTATGTTGCAGAAAAATCCGATGGCAGATTCTCATGTTACAGAACTACATTTCCCAGCGTCCACTGCAGAATTTGTGTTTCCCGAAGTCCTGTTCGACATCCTGCTAACTCAGTTCTTACAGCAACAACAAGGTCGCAAATAGCAGTTTCTCACAGATCAAGAGTAGACATTTCAAGATAAAATGCTTGGACAGGCTGTTCGGCGATTCACAACCTCTGCGGTTCGTTCTTCGCATTACGCAGAGGGACCCGGAAAGGTAATTTCTTTCAAAATATTAACAATTTAAAACAGCGGGCCTTGCCTCGGGTCCAAGCCTGCTTTGGAGGTCACTAGCTTGACAATGCAAGCTAGCCTACGCTACGTTGGAGTTAAAGAGTGCTTGCTTACTGATTTAAATTGATCCCTAGCGAGCTAAATGTAGCCTTGCTCTAGCTTTATGCATAGAATATATATGATCGAACTATCGCCAGTTTCTGATGGCCGTACAGGCAGGTTATCTATCCCCATCCATGCTAGCAGTAGCAGTACACCACTGTTAAAGCTAGCTAGTAGCACTACAGTAAATTGCTGTGCATCCTTATCGGACGTTAGCTGTTTTTCGCTAGCGTGCTAGCATGCTAATCATTTCCTGGTGTGGTTAGTTTAAGATTGTAAATTAACTAGCTAGGTCTTAGGTAGATTACGTAAAATAGCAAACATTTTAAACATTTCGATGTTTTTATATTTATGAACGCAATGGGATAAGTGTAGACTACTGGCTACGTTGGATTAGTTAGTTAGCTAGCTAGCTAGACTGTGTAGTGTAATCTAGTAGCCCCATGATAGAGGTTAACATCCTGTAAGTGTCCCTAAGGGTTTAATGTATGCTATACTAGCCAAGCTGCTTAAGACCTACTCCAAACACAATCGTACATTATGTAGCTGCTTGTATTAATGGACAGGACATGGCATGTCTGTGTTCACCCCTGACAGCAGTCCTTCAAGGAGTCCTTGAGTTTAAAGCCTTTAGCTTGCTGCTGTAGACGCTCACCCAGACACACGGATTCAACAGTTGTAAGCCTAGATAGTTTGGTGATGTGCATTCATTCACTGTTTCTCTTTCTGTGTGTTTTCATTTCAGAACCTTCCGTTTTCGGTTGAAAACAAGTGGCGTCTGCTGGGCATGATGGTGGTGTTTTTCGGCAGTGGCTTCGCCTTCCCATTCCTTGTTGTCAGACATCAGCTGCTGAAGAAGTGAAGTGACTGTGCGTTCCATGCAGCCTTCTCGGTAATAGCCGCTGATCTGTTATCTAGTGTTCACGTGCACGTCAGGAACCATTAGCCGTTTCTTGGCATGAATTTGAACTGCGCTCGAGACAATGACATCCATCACTGTTTGCTACTGTTGATTTTACTGTCGACCTCAAACCAATGACTGATGTCTGTGTGGGGATAGTTATAAATGTCATGCAAG
The DNA here is from genome assembly GCF_038355195.1 of Osmerus mordax. NCBI lineage: Eukaryota > Metazoa > Chordata > Actinopteri > Osmeriformes > Osmeridae > Osmerus > Osmerus mordax. The sequence goes on along the minus strand of NC_090077.1, from coordinate 4,759,896 downwards.
TTAATTTCTCTGTTGTTGTTTTAAGATAAGCTCGCACATTAGCATGGTAATTTGACATTAGGAGAGCAGATAAATATCAGGTGGAACCAAGCCTGACTTGCAGTTGTCACATTTATCTTAACTGCTGTTTACTCTGAAATTGGATTTCTGTCAACAGATCTGCACCAGCCATCTTATCAATCTTTCTCTTTCTCTCACAGGTGTGCACCATGAACATGTCTATCCATCAACGTTCTCTGCACTTGGAAGAATGGGATTCCCCTATTTGTCTTTGTAAATAAAGTTGACCTAAATTTATGATGCTGGCATGATGTATCTTGTTCATGTCTTCTTTTGTTCTCTGAATTTGGTTCTGAACTCGGTTAGTTCTTAAAAATGCCTCTGGAAGCAAGTTTCACTGTATTTTCAGGCAAAGTACTTGGCAGCCTGGTTTCTAATCGTAAGGTTGCCAACAGTCCGATGTTAATTCGGATGGTATTAGTGCTACCACTAAGGGCCACTTTATCTCAAAATATACAAGGACACTGTTCTACTCCATATAAAATCCATAACCTTTTACAGCCTTCCATAAAAATATTCCCAATTTATGGACAATTTAATTTACATAAGTATGCACACCCCTGAGTACATGTACAAGGGGTTATGTTTGGTGCTTGGCCAAACAACATGCATTAAGTGTACTTTAAGTAAAACAATCACATGGACAGTATGATTTCACGTTACGTTTTTATTGCAAACACACATGTCAAGTTACAGCCAGCATTTGAAGGGGAGTATGTGTCCCGTCGTTAAAAGCCTTGAACTTGAATGCCGCTTGAATGGAATGTGAACGGACCAAGAGTTCAGGTCCCTCGGCTCATAACCCATGGGTTTGGGAATGGATGTTTTTTCTCCCCAACATCCCCAGCTCTTCGGCATGGATTGAGTGAAATAAATGATTCTCGTTCGACTAACCCTCCACCGCTACCAGCTATAAAGATGCGAGGACAAAATGTTATTGGGGTAGTGTGATAGCAAGACACAAGGGGACATTGGTTGTAGCGGTGAGAAATGACTTGTTATATGCGCTCAGGAAATCTTCCAATGGTTGGGAAGTAGTAAATCTGTCAGGCAGATTTGTGTTTTCTTGCATTTGTAATGACTGTTTTACTGTCTATGCCTCTAGGCTGGCCGGACGGGAGAACATTCAGGTCAGGCTGTGCTGGTCGACTGGTGATAAAACCATCAGACATTTAATGGGGTCTACAAGGGTGGCAAATATGTCATAGCGTCCCCGCTTTGGTGGCATACTTTCATAGCATGGGGACAGTTCAGGTAGGCCTATATAGAAGGCTATATAGAAGGCTTATATAGAAGCATAATCGTATTCTACAGCTTACGTAACGACATGGTAATGATTATTAGCTGTGACCACGTTTATATTGAATCCATGACACAGTGTGAAGGGTTAGGTTGATAAAGTACGTTTTGAAGTGCATGAGAGGCAACAGTGTCTACAAGTCTCCTTTACTTCTCATTGGTTTTAGATGTTCAGGTGAGTTTCCTCACCAGTTGATGTACGACTGCCTTGAAATTAGAATGCCACTTGCTTATACCAGTCAAGTGAGTGTTGTTGATACAAACCTAACTTGACTTGTGACTACCTCCTGTTTTAAAAACAGGAATGGAAGAATCATTGTTGCCCATTTGAACTTTTGCATCTTTCCTTTACGACACCAAGCGTCGGTCTTAAAATGGCTACTGATGTGTTTATTAATAAACCCTTATCAGTATTCACCTCACTGATTCCATATTCTCCTGCAAATAAGCTCTGTTTATCTCAGCATGGAACAATGAGCTTCAGGTCTGCTCCTCATTGGCAGGGAACAGAGTCGTTTTGTCCCAGGAGTCAACTGACCTGAATGAACTCTCTTTTACATTTGAGGCATTTGGCAAACACTTAGCGACTTCTAGCAAGTACTTTCGTTGGAGTAAGTGAACCTACTGTACATCCGGTCATGGAATCTTACTGTGCGTGTGGTGGGGTGGAGGAGGCTCTTCAATATGCAACATCTCAGTTAGAGCACATCTATTCTAAGGACAGTACCTACTAATTGGTTCTTTCCAGGCAAATCTACCCTGATGTGTGTTCAAGATCAAATAAAGACACTTAAAACCTTTCCTTTTCAAGAGACCCCTTCGTCATTAGAGAGTTCAAAATAAGTTTGGAGGATGGCAGCAATCTCACCAGAGATGGAGGAGGTGGTCCGGGTTGCCAAATTATAAATACTACTATGGGGCTGTAAAAGGATAAGTGCATCTATTATGCAGTTTCGCCGTCTTCATTCTTCGGATAGAGGACTTTTTATACCCGTTTGTTCCAGCCTCCTGAAGGTAGAACCAATTAGACACAATGGTGCTAGCTGGATCAGGACAAAACTGCAGTGCAGCGCTGCCGACTTATGAAAAGTACATAAGGCTGTGCTCGCAACAGGGATGTCGTGGGAATGGGCCATTTGTATGGCCTGCCACCATACATCATGTATTGTGATCGCCTTGACACTTCGCCAGCGCGTGGTACTGGGAACTTCGTGAAAGAGAGGAAGAGAGAGGAGAGGAGGAATACATTACTGGGGAATTACACTCCTAGCATGCCAAAGTATTTTGGAGGAGTTTGTCATGGTGCATTTGAAATGTTTGAGGGGAAAGAAGTGAGATAAAGGGAATGCTGTGTGTGTGTGTGTGTGTGTGTGTGTGTGTGTGTGTGTGTGTGTGTGTGTGTGTGTGTGTGTGTGTGTGTGTGTGTGTGTGTGTGTGTGTGTGTGTGTGTGTGTGTGTGTGTGTATCTGTGACTGTGTGTGTGCTGGCAAAAGACACTTCGATGACCAGACAGGAAACGAATAACAATCCGACCAATTCCATTGTGATGCCCAGTGTACAGGTCCTAATTAAACCTCCAGCAAGTCCAGTCATTGAAAATGTAATTGAATATATCTTAGTAACATTTAATACTAATGTACCATCTTGCAACATCATTAAATTAGGAGATTTGCTGCCTCTTTGAAAGATCTCCGATGTTGATACCCGTTACACTGTGTTGCTGGTTTCTGTGAGCTGTTTCCCATGGTGAACAGACATTGAGGTTTTAGAACATATCCAGACTTGCGAACTTCTGCACAGTACCATCATATCATCGTTACAAATCATCCCAAAAATGGCTGCTCCTGGGCCTTATGGCACCTGTCACCTGTCTGTCAGTGTCACAGCTTTGTAATGGTGCAGTCAATGAAGTTTCAAGGACATCAGGGACTCCTAGATCTCTGCCAAGTCTGTCCCCTCACCCTTCTTTCTATTCACCGTGCCACTGGCAAAGGTGCTGACTCTCTGGGAGGTGCATGGACTGTCAGTGCAGAAGGCTAAGTGTGCATCCACGTCCCACTTTGTCAAGCAGAGCTGTGTGGTCGCAACAAGGAACGCTGCACAATTAGTGCATAGCCTCTTTATGTGAACTGAATGCTTGAAAGGCTCCGTGTAGACTGCGTCTTTAGGGGTATGTGCCTGTGCGAAAGATAAATAGAGAGTGAGAAGGAGAGAGTGAGGGGCGGGGGGAGAAAGAAAGTATGCATCTCATACAGTTTGATATAAAAAAAGGAATAGGTGCTGAAGCCCAGAGGCGACTTTTGTCGAGATTTGAATCTTGCATAATCTCTACATCCACTTTGGACCAATTTAGCCTCTAGAAGCAGGCCCTGGTTCAATAATGTAACACTTTGCAGTGCCAGAGGTAATTGTAGCAAGTTTCAGGCGAGGAAAATCGTACTTCAAATAATCATTCTTGTTTTAGTATACGCTCCCTCCGAAAGTCTTGCGTTATATCTGAAGGGACTGAAAGTTTCCTGTTATCCTTCATGCAGTATGCATTCAAGTTGGAGTTGAAGTCTCACCCTCTCTGTTCTGCATTAATGAAAAGCAGAGATTTACTTTACCCATTTAAACTGACTGTCCGTGAAATGGGTTTGGATAGTATTTCTATGGAGAAATAGACATAGAGAAAAACTATGGTGGAAGACTCCAGTTGTGCGTCTAGTGAACTGCTGAAAGATGGGATGGTACTTGTCTTGTCCTGGCACTGCTCTCCTCGTTAGCTACATTGCTAACGCGATCATCAAATGCAGGTCTATTAGAGGTCACCAGAAGCAGTCATAAGAAGATTGGTGATTCGGCCTTTGTCAATTACGCCCCAAAACTATGGAACAAATTACCCATAAATATTAGGGAAGCAAACACTCTAGACATTTTTAAAAGACAGCTTAAAACCTACCTTTTTACCGAAGCATTTAAGTAATTTTATCTCAAAAGGGTTTTCCTACTTTTAAAGTTGTTTTCTCTCTTGAACAGAGATCTAATGGGATTTTAATTTTTGTTTGAATTGTTTATCACTTGTATTATTGTTTTTATTGATTTTATGTAAAGCACCTTGAGCTACAATTCTTGTATGAAATGTGCTATATAAATAAAGTCTTACTTACTTACTTACTTACTTGTACAAATACACAGGAAGTGTTTGAACCTAGCCACGCCAAAAAACGGGGTCTGCCTTCTCTTCCTTTGTCTCTCCCCCCGGTGAGACGCTCTCTCACAGGAGATACGACCCACGGCAGCGTCTCTCGCCCTCACCGCTACAGACATCCACCACACAAACAGACAAACACACACAGTTACATTTACATTCATGCATTTAGCAGACGCTTTTTTTAGTTAGAGACGCGGTGTTAGACACACAAAAGCCTTTCTTCTCAAGCTAAGCAAGAACTAGAGCTCAGAGACAGGCCTTCATACAGTAAGGGAAAGGAACTAACTAGACACCCATACTCTATGGGCCTACAGAGAACATTGCCATCCAGCCCAGAAGAAACATCCGGGGATCTCAGAGGGCATCTGGGCTGAGGATATTTGTCGAAATTATGGGAACAAACCAAGCAGACTAAACGCTGCTGTTGTAGAATAGAACCTCCCCACAGGGTGATGCTGAAAAGAGTCCAAACATGCAGATTGGGAGCGTGTGCCACATTTTTTGTGTAAATGTACTGCAGCGTTTCCTAGGATGACGTGAGGTCAGGTAGCAGAAGGGGTTACAGATCCAGGTGGCTCGATAGCTCCACCAGCTGGTCAAGTGGCTGATCTGCCAGTGACGGACTCTGTGCATCCAGAGGAAAACCGTTCCTGTATATGAATATGTCACGTATTATTACAATGTGTTGGGTGGAAGCGGAAAGCAGAAGTTAGCAGTTTGTGTCTAGGGAGAGTTCTTTGGGATTTGACTGTGGTCAAGACAGTGGGTGAAAGCCAAATTAATGTTTCCATCTGGGAGAGATATAGGGGACGGGGTTAAGAGGGGGGAAGGGGTGGGAGATGTATGTGCACAAGGTGGTTTGGATCTCTGCCGACCGATGGCCTCCAGAATGTTCTTTGATGAAAGACACAGACTTTGTTTGGGTTCCCCCTGGTTCAGTATTGTTCTGATCCTTCCTTTCAAAGTCTATTGAGCCCAAAAGATGTTTGGTTTTGTATTTGTTTTCCCCCCAGTGTGGGCTATGAAGCTCTACATGAATCATCTTAATATACTATCCGATCTCTTTCTCCTTGCTGATTAATGATGGAATCTGGGAAACGTTGGCTGGACACCATGGCAGAACCCTAAACCCTCTAACAAAGTCTTGAACTCAGAACATCACAACCCTCATGTGAAAAAAAGGTTAATGTACATTTAATGCAAATACTTATACAGGAACTGAAAACGCAAGTTAAAAGTATTTAGTTTTAGTCTTTCTTTAAAATACTGTGGTGTCCATTTAATGAGAACGTTAACTCTCTCTGGACAGGAACTGTACTTTTTGGTGAAGCTGCTTGCTTTAAACCTTTTCCACAGTAGAACTTTCTTCACACAAGTGACCCCCAAAACTAATAGATTCAAGCAATTAACATTTTTCGAAGCGAGGGATAATATCTGAGCTGAAGATGTTGCTCTCAATCCTCCAAGATTCATTTTTTATCTAGCATTCCCACAGATGTGAATCAAGGTTCTCCTTTTCCTCTGCTTAATTAAAAAAGATATTAGAGACTGTGCTGGAAAAAAAAGGTCTCTCATGGAATCTGAAATGAAATCAAGCAACTTGGCTCTCTAATCAAAACCTGCTGATCCAGACAGCAGTGGTCCACCACATACAGCAAGGATTCTCTTCATACTGCCTCAACAGTTATATTTAGAGAAGCCCTCGGATGGACAGACCAATGAGAGGTGATAGGTCATTTTCCACAGCCTTGGCAAATCGGAGTAGGTGGCGTAGTGAATTGAAACTGGGTGAACAAAGTCCTGTTCATTGTGGGTGTCCAGAGGGAAATAGAGGAGTAGAGAGTAGAAGGAGCAGAGGGAAACCGAGGAACAGCTAAAGGAGAGACTGCCGAAACAGCAACCACTCCATTTGCTTGGCTAATATAGTGGTCATAGCATATAATACAAGTACAGCCTTCGAGGACAAAAAGAAATAGATCGGCACGACTTGCTTTTTCTCCATGTTGTGAATCATTTCTTTCCACGAGTCTGAAAACGTCCCTCTCCCTTCCCTGGGATCCTTGAAGTCCTTTTTATTCAGCATATATTTTTGTGTCATCCATCAACTCCAGAGAGGCGTGTGATCTCTGTAGCTGCGATCCACACGGGGGGGGGGGGAGGGTATTGTCATCTGCATGTTGGCACGAAGCAGCAAACCGTGCATCTCTCTGAGGCCTGATGTGGTACTCCCCCCCCCCCCCCCTCCCCAGACAGCCTCACAGGAGCCCGTTCAAATACATCAGTCACTTGACTTTCCCCCCAAGAAAGCGTTCGCCTCTCCATCCCCACCCCTGCACTCCCGCTCGATCCCGTTCCCAAAGTGAATTCTCCCGCGTGCGTATATGAGGCTGATGGATGTGACAGTAATGCTCTGTGTCACTTCATCGACGCTGAGAGCGAGCGACCCTGCTTGTTTGAGAAACAACCGCGGAGGATGTGCGAGCACACCCACTGGTGCCACATTCAAAGGCCGTGTGGCATCTGCGACGTCTCGCTGCCTGACAAAGTATTCACGCCCACCGCCTCCCCCTCTCCTCTTTCCCCTTACTTTCTTTCTCTCTCTATCTCTTTCTCTCTCTCTCCATCTCTTTCTCATTATCTTCTTTACCCAGCACCTTCAGGTAAATCACTCGCATCGCTCACACTTTGAATTGTAAATCCACGCCGATCGGAAGTAGCAACTTAATATATGGAAACCTTGCATGTAGCACCCTTCCCCTCCTTTGTAAAGAACGTCTGTACCAGGAAGAGAAAGACAAATGCACACAAAGTTTCAAAGCAGATGGTTTGATGACACGCACATGAAATAGTGAGATGCCAGGATAATAATTCAAGCAGACACATTATGGCTACAGAAGAAAACAAGACTGGAGAAGCAGACAGACTGAATGCTACATTACCATCTCTTTTTAAAGTTCTCGGCAAGTTACATTTTGGTGTTTCAGCTCAACTCCAGCAGCAGCTATCCTCTTACTTGGGCTCTCTGCCTTTTCTTTTTTTTCAAAGCAGTTAAATCAGTTCATCACAATATGTTCACGTTACCTGCAAGTGACCTATTTCTGCACAAGTTTTCTCTCAAACCTAAAAGCTTCCTGCAGTGCAATATCTTATCGTTTCATAACTTTGATGTGATTTTCACAGAAACGAATTGAATGAAAGTATAGACTTAATTGAATGTTCATGAGCTCTAAGACTTTGAAACAGAATTTCAATTACCTTCAAAGTCAAATATCATTTTGAGGCACAATACAGTTCAGTTCTTTGGATCTCAGATAAGCTGTTCTTTTGAGTCTCTTTGTTTGAGAATATAACACTGTATTCTGAGTTAATTACTTTTCTATGGGTGCAATATTAAATACCCATTTATGATTGTGATGATGATTATCAATCTAAATAGCGGCATTTTAAGAAATCTTCACTATCACTGAAATCTAGGATGGAAGCCCCTCAGTTGTAACATGTGACCATTCCCTTGATTTGACAAAAATGGAATCTGTCTCCAAAATGGGAGATGAACATTCCACTTTGATAACTAGAGGAGTACAAAACTGACCATTTCCTTTAACTGAAAAGCGTTAAAAAAAAAAGACTAAATGTAAATCACTTGTTGCTAAACGTAGCTTTTTGTTCAAGTGTGGACCCTGAGGATTCCAGTAGTCCATCTCGACGATGAGCCTTTAATTTGATTGCTTTGGCGTCTGGCATTTCAAAATTGGCTGTGTGTTTCCCATAACATAAAGGAAAGGTAATTGCAGTTTATAAAGGTCTCCAGTAACTCTGCTTTCCCTCAGCACACTGAATTAACCTGTGGTCTCCTCTAAGAAAATTGCTCACTTTGAACAGGTTCAATTTATAATACAATCAATAAAACATTTACACACAGATGTGAAAATGTGGGGTTAGTCATGTTGAAAAACATAATCCTTGTGTACAGTATTTTGCTGCGCAAAACTACTAAAGTACTGGGTAAACGTCCCTTGTAATGACTACAAGGAGAGCTCCAACTATGATCTCTCTAGTCTGAGAGTAGTCATGGGTTGGGAGCAGTGAATCTCTTTCTCTGAGACTGTTGTAACGTCCTTACTGCCTGACTGTCACTATCTATGTTTACATTCCTGTGCCCTATAAAAGATGGTCCTCCGGCCTTCAGAGCGGGGAGAGACATGAATGAGACCTAAGCCTGGTGTTGTCATTTATTGTCAGAGGTCTGGTTTGCTCTCCCAATCTGCAGATTGATAATAAAATCCAGAACTCAACTGAACTTAGTCACTCCGTTTATGAAGAGATGGACAAAACACTTTCTTCATCACCTCTTAACTCTTTAGCATTAAGAAGACATAGTGAACAGCAAGGTGGCCGGCTTGCACATTCAAATAATTATGCCTGCATCCTTGAGTTCCTTTAACAACAAAAACCTCCAGGGACATATGGTACTGGAAGATTCGCCATTCACCATCTTTTTGGGGCAAGAAAACAATGGGTGTTGGATGTCGAAGTGTGTTTCAGCATCGTTTTGGAACAAAAACACAAACACTGAATGAGAGAGTCTCTTTTATGCAGTGAAATACTGCAGAGAGGGTGGATGAGCCTTTGTGAATGCACCGTGGTCTATCCAAGCCAGTGTCCCGGGGGGCTCTTTCCCAGCCATCTGCAGACAGAGAGGGGAGAGGGAGCGAAGGGAGACCAGAGCCCACTGGAGCTCTCCAGAAACGCTGAATCAAATCAGCTCTACCAGCTGCGAGACGAGGAGGGGAGTCAGGCAGAGGGAGAAGGAGAGGGAGGAAGAGAAGAAATAGCAGGGGTGAAGAAAGAGCAAAATCGACGAAGGGTGAGGCTGTTACAGGCCAAGGGATGAGAGGAAATGGTGCATATATAGAAGAGAACGGACTCACCCGTCCCAATAGGAGAAAAAAAGGCCAGTCAAAAAAAAGAGGGTTGTTATGTAACCCACTGAGGGCCCACTGAACCAGACTTGATATTAAGCTTATTATTTTACCCCAGACTGGAAGTGTAAAGTCATAGACCTTCAGCAAGATGAATTATGACTTCACTTCTAAGTGGGCCACCTCGATAACTCTGAATTGTGAAAAAAAAAGAAAGAAATTGTGAATAAACTCACACACTGCTGGCATTTTTATACATGCGAGAAAAGTTCAGCTACCAATTATAGCGAGGGGTCTAATTGCAGAGACGGGAAACTGATTAAACATTACTGTTTTTAACGTACATGTACACATGTTAATGGATTTGTTTTAGAAGCCATCACGACTAGCAAACAAAATAATTGCTTTGTTTTTCTCCAGCTGAAGAAAAGAGAGAAATCTGAAGAAGACAGAGGCAGAGGAAGGTGAGGCGAAGGAGGTAGTGGAGGTGGGGAGGAGGAAGAGGAGGAAGAGGAAGAGGAGAAGAAAGAGGATGCAGGCAAGTCGGTAAGTAGCTTAGCTGCCAGATGAAATGCTGACTAACAACACCTGGGCTTTGGAGGACACATCAAGGTGGAAAAAACAAGCTCTGAAACGAAAAAACAAACAACTGACGACCAGCTATTCACTTTCACTGAGAAACATCCCAGTTCAGGTCATCCCACGGTCAATATCTCCAGCTCCGAAGGATGAAGTGCTGGAAAAAGATTCAACGTTGGGTATAATGTGGAAGGCACAGAAAGTGAGACCAAAAAAAGGCACCGCATGGGGTATGTATCTCTTTAAGAGAGTTAGCACTTTTGCTTGATGGACTGGGCACTAGTTCTGTCACTGTGGTGTGCATTGGTCTCTGATCTACACCATTCTAGACTTAAAGTGCTTGCACACGCCTACGACTGGGAGCTGCACAGATGTATTGCTGGTAAAGAACTATTTCTGGTGGTGAATAATTCATCCGTTACATTAGTGTAGAAATGATTTAGATCTTCATAGCGTTTGCAGCAAGTAATTTCTACCTGTGAAATTCCACAATCAATTTGACCACGTCTGCGCCTGGGCCTTTGTGATAGCTTAGTGGCTGCAGTTCATTCCCATGTATTCAAAAAAAGGAAAGCTTTGGACAGCAAGTCCACAATTATTCCTCTTGGTCTCAAGTTTGGGTTGATGAAAGTCTGTCGCGTTGGTTGAGTGAGCTGATCACCTGCTTGGAGACAAGCGCCTCATCACCTGTGAGAATAAATCACCGTCTTTAATCAGCTTCAGACTTTCTCGACGGACCGTGCTTATTCTGCATGTGGGGAGAATAACACAGTCCTTGATGGAGCTCTAATGGTCCACAGCTGATAGCATAGGAACTAGAAAACCGAGGGAGAGACGCCGCCGCGTCCTGTAGTATCACAAGAAAACAGGCTCCGGTCGGTTCAGTTCTGCATCGTGAGCACGTACATTAATAAACGACAGAGTCTCCGAAATGACTTATTGGGTTGTGTAAAGGCATCTCCCCCTGAACAGTGTGCTGTACAACATAATCAATTTCAGTAGCGCACAAACACATGCCACTTCATTATACAAATAATAAATGAACATTAGGTTGTTGGTAATGCAACCAATTTGTCTTTCTGAGTGTCGCTAATGGCAAGAGGCATACCGGGGTGAACTTGAAAGAGAACTTCAGTTATTCCGGCACCTTGTATAAAAAAATTGAAATACAATCAGTGTTGTAATCTCAGAGTGCAACTCTGCTGGAGTCAATGGTGCTGAAATAACAGCCAGTTCAATCTAATATCAATCAATCAAAGGAGCTGCTCTCACTGAGTAAAACTACTAAGAACAGGCAAGAGAGACAGCGATGTAAGGATTTCCACAGCTAGGCATTTGGCCCACAGCTCAGTCGGTTTGATGAAGCAGGCCTCATATAAGCCATTTCCTTTCTAAAAGATGGAAACCACAAAATACGAACAGTTCTTTTAAAGCCTACTGAGTTACAGCTAAGATAAACTCCTGTATTGACTCAGTCCTGGACATGTGACTGTTAATCACCAGAATGTCACCCTAACCCTCCACTCCATGATTATTAGCCTACCGCCGTTTCAGAAAACGACTTCATAACCCTGGTATAGCAGCACTTAGCTTCACTTCAGCTGAGTGCCTGGAATTTGCCCACAAGTTCTAGGTATAACATTTCATTTGTTTTCCCGCAACTAGTAATATCCATGAAGGTCATAAGGACACAGAGAGTGGGCTGGTGGTGCGACAACTCTGAACTCAGTTCTGTTCAGGTCTGTGGTTGAGTAATCAAGGTTACTATACATCCTTAAGAGGCAAGTTTTTATCCATGTATTTTTTCCATAGTGTGTGTTTTTTTTCATGGTTGTGCCTGTAACTTACGTGTTGGTAACGACAGCACTTGGGGCTGTCGGGACTCAGGTGGCTGAGCGGTTAGGGAATCAGGCTAGTAATCTCAAGGTTGCCAGTTCGATTCCTGGCTGTGTCAAAAACAACGTTGACGGTGAAGTCCCTACTTGCCTCGGGGGGAATGTCCCTGTACTTACTGTAAGTCGCTCTGGATAAGAGCGTCTGACTAAATGTAAATGTAAACTAGGCATGCAAAAAGCGAACCATATAGAAAAAACAGTATTCACTCTGTGTGCAGAGAAGATTTACAGTTTGGTTTCTCAATAATATCAATGTGTGTGTGCAACTGGCTGTGTGTGTTTGTGTCCTTCTTTACCCATGTGCAGGAGAATGTCAGGTGTGTCAGAGAGCCCAGTCCCCAAAGCTTTCCCCTCCACAGGACAGTATCTCTGGGCTAGCAGAGCTGGGATTGGGCTGGGCTGGGCTGGGCTACACTGGTCTGGCCTGATCCTGCCCAGCCCGGCTCAGCCCAGACCTCCCTGCTCACTCAGCAATTTAATGAAACTGATGAATCATTGCTGTAAGTCCCTCGTGTATCCAAGATGCAGAACTCAGCACAACATAAGCCATGGTGAAGCCAGCTATGCCTCAGACAGAAAGAGAGAGGGAGGGGGGGGAGAGAGAGAGAGAGAGAGAGAGAGAGAGAGAGAGAGAGAGAGAGAGAGAGAGAGATGAGAGAGAGAGAGAGAGAGAGGAAGTAAGATATATACATACACATATAGACAGAGAGAGAGGGGGGGGGGGGAGTAAGATATATACAGACATATATATAGAGAGAGAGGGAGAGAGACCGATCGACACACCCTCCTTGGCTGGTCCAGCCCAGTGGCTTGGAAAATGTTTCCTGTGCCCAGGCAATCGTAAACAGGATTTATGTCATTTAATTAAGCATTTGTACAATCACCTTTATTTACAGCTGCAGACTGCCTGCACGCTGCGCCTTGGAGATCACGGTCGTAATTTCTGCCCTCTACCTTCCATTGTTCCCAGGATGGGAGAGTAGGACGCCTATGGCCGTACACACTGTTCTTGCCGGTGCATTGTATGTACATTCACCAGAATGGATTCCTTTTTATTGGCGTGTCTTGTTTCGTTTGATTTGAACGTGAAAGACCTTTTAAGGCACTGAGATTTGCAGACAGGGGATGTCGTCTTATCGACATGGATGTTTAATGAGTCTGTGACGTTAATTGCTCTGTCACGTGACTGTGCTCTTGTACTAGTAGTACTAGGAGTGGACTGGTTAGTACACATAACAGGGTATCTTTTCCTCATTTAAGGAGTAGCCTACTTCTTTACTATAAGTCCTTAGAGGCAAGTTTTTGGTCTATGTACATTCTCCATAGTGTTTTCTTTCATGGTTGTGCAGACTGTTTTGTAGGGAGTGTTTTGAGACACAGGGATGAGACATTGCATGTCCCTATTGTCTGAATGTTTTACTGTAATACTGCCCTGAATGCTCAATCATGCCAAGGGAGGACAATCACCATCTCTCTGTGCTATAGTGACCTCTACTGGACAAACTCATTAAATGAATAAAGAACGGTAAAGGCTATAATACATCATCCTTTATCAACAATATCAACATTATAAAGGATGATCCCAATATAGGCAATATTTGTTTATTTGTACTGAACTACTTGTCATAACCTCCAGTCTAACCTTTACACTAACCAGTGAATTTGAGGCTTGAGAGTATGCACACATGCTCTGTGGGTGTTTTTGTCTCGTTGCATTTCAACAGTTGGCCCTTTCTTTTATAGTAATCCTCAGTTGTATGTCTGTTCCCCCATCATGGCACATGACAATCCATGTGTCTCGATTCAGTAATGCCCAAACACACTGTCACCATTGTCACTGTTACAACAGGAGGACAGGGTTCTCTGTCAACGCCCTCATTGTCAGGCAGTGGCACACATAAATACAACTATCTACTGTTCCTATAAATGGCTTCTGGTAACCATACTATTTCATTAATCACGCTGAGAACGGAGGTCTCCATGCTAACTTAATAGGCTGTTTCTCCATGCTAAGTTAATAGGCTGTTGCTCCATGCTAACTTAATAGGCTGTTGCTAAACCAAAGATATGTCAGTCCTCGAATTGCTATGAAGATTGTTATTTGTACTGGCTGGATTTTTTGGTATCTTATATTTATGTGGAA